>NC_139627.1:5958208-6055821 GCF_964638095.1 Poromitra crassiceps | reverse complement strand
ACCCCCTCCCCCCCACCCCCACCCATCCCTCGCCCCTCCCCCACACCCTCGCCCCTCCCCCAAACCAAACCCCTACTCCCGACCTCCCCAGCCCCACCCCCCATCCCTCCACCCCCCCCAGCCCCCGACACCTCCCACCCTCCCCCACCCCCGACCCGCCACCCCACACACTCCCCCTCCACCCCCTCCCCCTCTCCCCTCTCCCTCCCCACCACACCCACCCCCACCCCTCCCCACCCCCACCCCACCCCCCACCCTCCCCTCCCACCCCACCCCTCCCCCACCCCCACCCCCACCCCACCCCCACCCCACCCCACCCCCACCCCCTCCCCCACCCCACCCCCTCCCCCACCCCCCACCCCCACCCCCACACCCACCCCCCCACCCCACCCCCCCATCCCCCACCCCCACCCCCACCCCCACCCCCACCCTCCCCCACCCCCACCCCTCCCCTCCACCCACCCCCACCCCCACCCCCACCCCCACCCCCACCCCCTACCCCCACCCCCTCCCCCACCCCCACCCTCCACCCCTACCCCCAAACCCACCCCACACCCTCACCCCTAACCCTACCCCTACCCCAAACCCAACCCCTACCCCTCCCCCACCCCCTACCCAACCCTACCCTACCCTCCCCTCCCCACCCTCACCCCTACCCCCTAACCCTCCCTAACCCTCACCCTACCCCTCACCCCTCACCCTACCCTCACCCTCACCCTACCCCAACCCGACCTACCACCTAACCCTCACCCAAACCCAACCCCAACCCCAAACCCTAACCCTACCCCAACCCTAACCCTAACCCCCTAACCCTAACCCTAACCCTAACCCTAACCCTAACCCTAACCCTAACCCTAACCCTAACCCTAACCCTAACCCTAACCCTAACCCTAACCCTAACCCTAACCCTAACCCTAACCCTAACCCTAACCCTAACCCTAACCCTAACCCTAACCCTAACCCTAACCCTAACCCTAACCCTACCCTAACCCTAACCCTAACCCTAACCCTAACCCTAACCCTAACCCTAACCCTAACCCTAACCCTAACCCTAACCCTAACCCTAACCCTAACCCTAACCCAACCCTAACCCTAACCCCTAACCCCTAACCCTAACCCTAACCCTAACCCTAACCCTAACCCTAACCCTAACCCTAACCCTAACCCTAACCCTAACCCTAACCCTAACCCTAACCCTAACCCTAACCCTAACCCTAACCCTAACCCTAACCCTAACCCTAACCCTAACCCTAACCCTAACCCTAACCCTAACCCTAACCCTAACCCTAACCCTAACCCTAACCCTAACCCTAACCCTAACCCTAACCCTAACCCTAACCCTAACCCTAACCCTAACCCTAACCCTAACCCTAACCCTAACCCTAACCCTAACCCTAACCCTAACCCTAACCCTAACCCTAACCCTAACCCTAACCCTAACCCTAACCCTAACCCTAACCCTACCCTAACCTAACCCTAACCCTAACCCTAACCCCTAACCCTAACCCTAACCCTAACCCTAACCCTAACCCTAACCCTAACCCTAACCCTAACCCTAACCCTAACCCTAACCCTAACCCTAACCCTAACCCTAACCCTAACCCTAACCCTAACCCTAACCCTAACCCTAACCCTAACCCTAACCCTAACCCTAACCCTAACCCTAACCCTAACCCTAACCCTAACCCTAACCCTAACCCTAACCCTAACCCTAACCCTAACCCTAACCCTAACCCTAACCCTAACCCTAACCCTAACCCTAACCCTAACCCTAACCCTAACCCTAACCCTAACCCTAACCCTAACCCTAACCCTAACCCTAACCCTAACCCTAACCCTAACCCTAACCCTAACCCTAACCCTAACCCTAACCCTAACCCTAACCCTAACCCTAACCCTAACCCTAACCCTAACCCTAACCCTAACCCTAACCCTAACCCTAACCCTAACCCTAACCCTAACCCTAACCCTAACCCTAACCCTAACCCTAACCCTAACCCTAACCCTAACCCTAACCCTAACCCTAACCCTAACCCTAACCCTAACCCTAACCCTAACCCTAACCCTAACCCTAACCCTAACCCTAACCCTAACCCTAACCCTAACCCTAACCCTAACCCTAACCCTAACCCTAACCCTAACCCTAACCCTAACCCTAACCCTAACCCTAACCCTAACCCTAACCCTAACCCTAACCCTAACCCTAACCCTAACCCTAACCCTAACCCTAACCCTAACCCTAACCCTAACCCTAACCCTAACCCTAACCCTAACCCTAACCCTAACCCTAACCCTAACCCTAACCCTAACCCTAACCCTAACCCTAACCCTAACCCTAACCCTAACCCTAACCCTAACCCTAACCCTAACCCTAACCCTAACCCTAACCCTAACCCTAACCCTAACCCTAACCCTAACCCTAACCCTAACCCTAACCCTAACCTAACCCTAACCCTAACCCTAACCCTAACCCTAACCCTAACCCTAACCCTAACCCTAACCCTAACCCTAACCCTAACCCTAACCCTAACCCTAACCCTAACCCTAACCCTAACCCTAACCCTAACCCTAACCCTAACCCTAACCCTAACCCTAACCCTAACCCTAACCCTAACCCTAACCCTAACCCTAACCCTAACCCTAACCCTAACCCTAACCCTAACCCTAACCCTAACCCTAACCCTAACCCTAACCCTAACCCTAACCCTAACCCTAACCCTAACCCTAACCCTAACCCTAACCCTAACCCTAACCCTAACCCTAACCCTAACCCTAACCCTAACCCTAACCCTAACCCTAACCCTAACCCTAACCCTAACCCTAACCCTAACCCTAACCCTAACCCTAACCCTAACCCTAACCCTAACCCTAACCCTAACCCTAACCCTAACCCTAACCCTAACCCTAACCCTAACCCTAACCCTAACCCTAACCCTAACCCTAACCCTAACCCTAACCCTAACCCTAACCCTAACCCTAACCCTAACCCTAACCCTAACCCTAACCCTAACCCTAACCCTAACCCTAACCCTAACCCTAACCCTAACCCTAACCCTAACCCTAACCCTAACCCTAACCCTAACCCTAACCCTAACCCTAACCCTAACCCTAACCCTAACCCTAACCCTAACCCTAACCCTAACCCTAACCCTAACCCTAACCCTAACCCTAACCCTAACCCTAACCCTAACCCTAACCCTAACCCTAACCCTAACCCTAACCCTAACCCTAACCCTAACCCTAACCCTAACCCTAACCCTAACCCTAACCCTAACCCTAACCCTAACCCTAACCCTAACCCTAACCCTAACCCTAACCCTAACCCTAACCCTAACCCTAACCCTAACCCTAACCCTAACCCTAACCCTAACCCTAACCCTAACCCTAACCCTAACCCTAACCCTAACCCTAACCCTAACCCTAACCCTAACCCTAACCCTAACCCTAACCCTAACCCTAACCCTAACCCTAACCCTAACCCTAACCCTAACCCTAACCCTAACCCTAACCCTAACCCTAACCCTAACCCTAACCCTAACCCTAACCCTAACCTAACCCTAACCCTAACCCTAACCCTAACCCTAACCCTAACCCTAACCCCTAACCCTAACCCTAACCCTAACCCTAACCCTAACCCTAACCCTAACCCTAACCCTAACCCTAACCCTAACCCTAACCCTAACCCTAACCCTAACCCTAACCCTAACCCTAACCCTAACCCTAACCCTAACCCTAACCCTAACCCTAACCCTAACCCTAACCCTAACCCTAACCCTAACCCTAACCCTAACCCTAACCCTAACCCTAACCCTAACCCTAACCCTAACCCTAACCCTAACCCTAACCCTAACCCTAACCCTAACCCTAACCCTAACCCTAACCCTAACCCTAACCCTAACCCTAACCCTAACCCTAACCCTAACCCTAACCCTAACCCTAACCCTAACCCTAACCCTAACCTAACCCTAACCCTAACCCTAACCCTAACCCTAACCCTAACCCTAACCCTAACCCTAACCCTAACCCTAACCCTAACCCTAACCCTAACCCTAACCCTAACCCTAACCCTAACCCTAACCCTAACCCTAACCCTAACCCTAACCCTAACCCTAACCCTAACCCTAACCCTAACCCTAACCCTAACCCTAACCCTAACCCTAACCCTAACCCTAACCCTAACCCTAACCCTAACCCTAACCCTAACCCTAACCCTAACCCTAACCCTAACCCTAACCCTAACCCTAACCCTAACCCTAACCCTAACCCTAACCCTAACCCTAACCCTAACCCTAACCCTAACCCTAACCCTAACCCTACTAACCCTAACCCTAACCCTAACCCTAACCCTAACCCTAACCCTAACCCTAACCCTAACCCTAACCCTAACCCTAACCCTAACCCTAACCCTAACCCTAACCCTAACCCTAACCCTAACCCTAACCCTAACCCTAACCCTAACCCTAACCCTAACCCTAACCCTAACCCTAACCCTAACCCTAACCCTAACCCTAACCCACACACTAACCCTAACCCTAACCCTAACCCTAACCCTAACCCTAACCCTAACCCTAACCCAAACCCTAACCCTAACCCTAACCCTAACCCTAACCCTAACCCTAACCCTAACCCTAACCCTAACCCTAACCCTAACCCTAACCCTAACCCTAACCCTAACCCTAACCCTAACCCTAACCCTAACCCTAACCCTACTAACCCTAACCCTAACCCTAACCCTAACCCTAACCCTAACCCTAACCCTAACCCTAACCCTAACCCTAACCCTAACCCTAACCCTAACCCTACTAACCCTAACCCTAACCCTAACCCTAACCCTAACCCTAACCCTAACCCTAACCCTAACCCTAACCCTAACCCTAACCCTAACCCTAACCCTAACCCTAACCCTAACCCTAACCCTAACCCTAACCCTAACCCTAACCCTAACCCTAACCCTAACCCTAACCCTAACCCTAACCCTAACTAACCCTAACCCTAACCCTAACCCTACTAAACCCTAACCCTAACCCTAACCCTAAACCCTAACCCTAACCCTAACCCTAAACCCTAACCCTAACCCTAACCCTAACCCTAACCCTAACCCTAACCCTAACCCTAACCCTAACCCTAACCCTAACCCTAACCTCCTGGCAAAACCCCCCTTATCCTAACCCTAACCCTAACCCTAACCCTAACCCTAACCCTAACCCTAACCCTAACCCTAACCCTAACCCTAACCCTAACCCTAACCCTAACCCTAACCCTAACCCTAACCCTAACCCTAACCCTAACCCTAACCCTAACCCTAACCCTAACCCTAACCCTAACCCTAACCCTAACCCTAACCCTAACCCTAACCCTAACCCTAACCCTAACCCTAACCCTACCCTCAACGGTCTACAACCCTAACAACCTAGTGCAAATTTCAGCTAGGGTTGTCAATTAACTCCCCTGGACCACCTGGAGCTATAATTTCAATTGGAGCATGTAGCCCTCCTATAGGAGAGCAGATCCTGAGAAAAGATTAGCACAAGTCCCCTCCCCCTAGGCAGGGGGGCGGTCCAATCGTTTAAAAATGTTGAAACTAGGGGTGCTAATAACTCCTAAAGTAAAAGGACTAGAAGGCTGTCCTTTCTTGGGGGAACTCCTCTCACACCCCTCTTCCCGCCCACAAAAAATGGGAGGTCAAAACGCCCCCTAAAAATCGGAAGTCGCGTTTCGGCCATTTCCCTTGCTTTTTGGCCAAAATGAACTCGGTTTTCGGGCTCCTCGCCAAAAATGGAGTCCTTAGAGTACCTACATGGCTATAAAAAAAAAAAAAAAAAATTTGAAAAAAAAAAAAAAAAAAAAAAAAAAAAAATCAAACCTGAATAACTCCTAGGGGAAGTCACTTAAAATTCTAATTTTTTTTGTGGGAACTCCTCTCACACTCCTCTTTCAGCCCACAAAAAATGGGAGGTCAAAACGGAACTTTTTTTCTTTACTAAAAAAAGGTCGTATCTTTATATTCACTAAAATTCAGTAATTGAAGCTACAACCAAAATGACGGTTTGAGCATGTACTAGGGGTTGTCAACATACACTGTAGCCAAAATTTCGGCTCAAGGTTGAGTGGAACTGTGTCAAATTGACAAAAAGAGATGTCAATTTTGCTGGATTTCGTAATTTCGTGCGTTTTTTTTTTTTTTTTCAACTCTGCGGGACCACAGCTCGCTCAGCGTAGCTCCGATTAGCCTACCCTTTGCTGAGAGTAGGCTTTAGACTGTCTCCTACGTGTCCAGCAACTTTGAAAGGGCTAGCTTCAATTACTGATTTTTAGTGAATTGTTGCATCCGACATCCGTCTTTTTTTTTTTTTTCCAAAAAACCAAAGTTATTCCAAATGACACCAAACTCGTTCAGGCGTATCTTCTCATCATGATGAAGAATCCCTGTAACTTTGGTGTCTTTTTTTTTTTTTTTTTTGACCAAAGTTTTTCCAAATGACACCAAACTCGTTCAGGCGTATCTTCTCATCATGATGAAGCTTCCCTGTAACTTTGGTGTCATTTGGAGCACTCCTAAAATTTGCCGAAATTCGGATCCAGGTAAAACCTATTTTTTCGGGCTCCTCGCCAAAAATGGAGTGTGTAGAGTACCTACATGGCTATACTTAATTTTCCCACCAAAAAAAAAAAAAAAAAAAAAAAAAAAAAAACCCAAGTACTTTTCCTATGTAAAAAAAAAAAAGTACTTCCGGCGATAGTACCATTCGACTCCAAATGACCTGAAACGCACTCCTATCACATCCCCTGAGGAAGGATTTTGGCTGAAACACTTAGTAAAAAACACTAGGGTTTAGGTAGGGTTTACATAGCAAACTTCCGGTGGGCGTGGCCTAACCAAAGTAGGCGGGATCTGTAGCCACGCCCCCAAGGAGTTCGAATGTGGAAGAAAATAGGCTCCGCCCCCTTTCCCTGGCTTCCGGCGGGGGGGGGAGGAGCCAAAAAAGTGTAACTCCGCCCCCGAAGGTCGTAGAGCCTCGGGGGTGTGGTTTTAGTGGGGTACCTCGACCTCCTAAGTTTGGTAGGGTACTTTGCTAAAGTGGGAGGAGCTACTTTTTTTTATTTGCATAACTCGCATATATTTGCATAAATTAGGTTTAACATGGGAAAGATAGGGATCGTACGCGTACGATCGTGGCAAAACCCCCCTTATCCTAACCCTAACCCTAACCCTAACCCTAACCCTAACCCTAACCCTAACCCTAACCCTAACCCTAACCCTAACCCTAACCCTAACCCTAACCCTAACCCTAACCCTAACCCTAACCCTAACCCTAACCCTAACCCTAACCCTAACCCTAACCCTAACCCTAACCCTAACCCTAACCCTAACCCTAACCCTAACCCTAACCCTAACCCTAACCCTACCCTCAACGGTCTACAACCCTAACAACCTAGTGCAAATTTCAGCTAGGGTTGTCAATTAACTCCCCTGGACCACCTGGAGCTATAATTTCAATTGGAGCATGTAGCCCTCCTATAGGAGAGCAGATCCTGAGAAAAGATTAGCACAAGTCCCCTCCCCCTAGGCAGGGGGGCGGTCCAATCGTTTAAAAATGTTGAAACTAGGGGTGCTAATAACTCCTAAAGTAAAAGGACTAGAAGGCTGTCCTTTCTTGGGGGAACTCCTCTCACACCCCTCTTCCCGCCCACAAAAAATGGGAGGTCAAAACGCCCCCTAAAAATCGGAAGTCGCGTTTCGGCCATTTCCCTTGCTTTTTGGCCAAAATGAACTCGGTTTTCGGGCTCCTCGCCAAAAATGGAGTCCTTAGAGTACCTACATGGCTATAAAAAAAAAAAAAAAAAATTTGAAAAAAAAAAAAAAAAAAAAAAAAAAAAAATCAAACCTGAATAACTCCTAGGGGAAGTCACTTAAAATTCTAATTTTTTTTGTGGGAACTCCTCTCACACTCCTCTTTCAGCCCACAAAAAATGGGAGGTCAAAACGGAACTTTTTTTCTTTACTAAAAAAAGGTCGTATCTTTATATTCACTAAAATTCAGTAATTGAAGCTACAACCAAAATGACGGTTTGAGCATGTACTAGGGGTTGTCAACATACACTGTAGCCAAAATTTCGGCTCAAGGTTGAGTGGAACTGTGTCAAATTGACAAAAAGAGATGTCAATTTTGCTGGATTTCGTAATTTCGTGCGTTTTTTTTTTTTTTTTTCAACTCTGCGGGACCACAGCTCGCTCAGCGTAGCTCCGATTAGCCTACCCTTTGCTGAGAGTAGGCTTTAGACTGTCTCCTACGTGTCCAGCAACTTTGAAAGGGCTAGCTTCAATTACTGATTTTTAGTGAATTGTTGCATCCGACATCCGTCTTTTTTTTTTTTTTCCAAAAAACCAAAGTTATTCCAAATGACACCAAACTCGTTCAGGCGTATCTTCTCATCATGATGAAGAATCCCTGTAACTTTGGTGTCTTTTTTTTTTTTTTTTTTGACCAAAGTTTTTCCAAATGACACCAAACTCGTTCAGGCGTATCTTCTCATCATGATGAAGCTTCCCTGTAACTTTGGTGTCATTTGGAGCACTCCTAAAATTTGCCGAAATTCGGATCCAGGTAAAACCTATTTTTTCGGGCTCCTCGCCAAAAATGGAGTGTGTAGAGTACCTACATGGCTATACTTAATTTTCCCACCAAAAAAAAAAAAAAAAAAAAAAAAAAAAAAAACCCAAGTACTTTTCCTATGTAAAAAAAAAAAAGTACTTCCGGCGATAGTACCATTCGACTCCAAATGACCTGAAACGCACTCCTATCACATCCCCTGAGGAAGGATTTTGGCTGAAACACTTAGTAAAAAACACTAGGGTTTAGGTAGGGTTTACATAGCAAACTTCCGGTGGGCGTGGCCTAACCAAAGTAGGCGGGATCTGTAGCCACGCCCCCAAGGAGTTCGAATGTGGAAGAAAATAGGCTCCGCCCCCTTTCCCTGGCTTCCGGCGGGGGGGGGAGGAGCCAAAAAAGTGTAACTCCGCCCCCGAAGGTCGTAGAGCCTCGGGGGTGTGGTTTTAGTGGGGTACCTCGACCTCCTAAGTTTGGTAGGGTACTTTGCTAAAGTGGGAGGAGCTACTTTTTTTTATTTGCATAACTCGCATATATTTGCATAAATTAGGTTTAACATGGGAAAGATAGGGATCGTACGCGTACGATCGTGGCAAAACCCCCCTTATCCTAACCCTAACCCTAACCCTAACCCTAACCCTAACCCTAACCCTAACCCTAACCCTAACCCTAACCCTAACCCTAACCCTAACCCTAACCCTAACCCTAACCCTAACCCTAACCCTAACCCTAACCCTAACCCTAACCTAACCCTAACCCTAACCCTAACCCTAACCCTAACACTAACCCTAACACTAACCCTAACCCTAACCCTAACCCTAACCCTAACCCTAACCCTAACCCTAACCCTAACCCTAACCCTAACCCTAACCCTAACCCTAACCCTAACCCTAACCCTAACCCTAACCCTAACCCTAACCCTAACCCTAACCCTAACCCTAACCCTAACCTCCTGGCAAAACCCCCCTTATCCTAACCCTAACCCTAACCCTAACCCTAACCCTAACCCTAACCCTAACCCTAACCCTAACCCTAACCCTAACCCTAACCCTAACCCTAACCCTAACCCTAACCCTAACCCTAACCCTAACCCTAACCCTAACCCTAACCCTAACCCTAACCCTAACCCTAACCCTAACCCTAACCCTAACCCTAACCCTAACCCTAACCCTAACCCTAACCCTAACCCTACCCTCAACGGTCTACAACCCTAACAACCTAGTGCAAATTTCAGCTAGGGTTGTCAATTAACTCCCCTGGACCACCTGGAGCTATAATTTCAATTGGAGCATGTAGCCCTCCTATAGGAGAGCAGATCCTGAGAAAAGATTAGCACAAGTCCCCTCCCCCTAGGCAGGGGGGCGGTCCAATCGTTTAAAAATGTTGAAACTAGGGGTGCTAATAACTCCTAAAGTAAAAGGACTAGAAGGCTGTCCTTTCTTGGGGGAACTCCTCTCACACCCCTCTTCCCGCCCACAAAAAATGGGAGGTCAAAACGCCCCCTAAAAATCGGAAGTCGCGTTTCGGCCATTTCCCTTGCTTTTTGGCCAAAATGAACTCGGTTTTCGGGCTCCTCGCCAAAAATGGAGTCCTTAGAGTACCTACATGGCTATAAAAAAAAAAAAAAAAAATTTGAAAAAAAAAAAAAAAAAAAAAAAAAAAAAATCAAACCTGAATAACTCCTAGGGGAAGTCACTTAAAATTCTAATTTTTTTTGTGGGAACTCCTCTCACACTCCTCTTTCAGCCCACAAAAAATGGGAGGTCAAAACGGAACTTTTTTTCTTTACTAAAAAAAGGTCGTATCTTTATATTCACTAAAATTCAGTAATTGAAGCTACAACCAAAATGACGGTTTGAGCATGTACTAGGGGTTGTCAACATACACTGTAGCCAAAATTTCGGCTCAAGGTTGAGTGGAACTGTGTCAAATTGACAAAAAGAGATGTCAATTTTGCTGGATTTCGTAATTTCGTGCGTTTTTTTTTTTTTTTTCAACTCTGCGGGACCACAGCTCGCTCAGCGTAGCTCCGATTAGCCTACCCTTTGCTGAGAGTAGGCTTTAGACTGTCTCCTACGTGTCCAGCAACTTTGAAAGGGCTAGCTTCAATTACTGATTTTTAGTGAATTGTTGCATCCGACATCCGTCTTTTTTTTTTTTTTCCAAAAAACCAAAGTTATTCCAAATGACACCAAACTCGTTCAGGCGTATCTTCTCATCATGATGAAGAATCCCTGTAACTTTGGTGTCTTTTTTTTTTTTTTTTTTGACCAAAGTTTTTCCAAATGACACCAAACTCGTTCAGGCGTATCTTCTCATCATGATGAAGCTTCCCTGTAACTTTGGTGTCATTTGGAGCACTCCTAAAATTTGCCGAAATTCGGATCCAGGTAAAACCTATTTTTTCGGGCTCCTCGCCAAAAATGGAGTGTGTAGAGTACCTACATGGCTATACTTAATTTTCCCACCAAAAAAAAAAAAAAAAAAAAAAAAAAAAAAACCCAAGTACTTTTCCTATGTAAAAAAAAAAAAGTACTTCCGGCGATAGTACCATTCGACTCCAAATGACCTGAAACGCACTCCTATCACATCCCCTGAGGAAGGATTTTGGCTGAAACACTTAGTAAAAAACACTAGGGTTTAGGTAGGGTTTACATAGCAAACTTCCGGTGGGCGTGGCCTAACCAAAGTAGGCGGGATCTGTAGCCACGCCCCCAAGGAGTTCGAATGTGGAAGAAAATAGGCTCCGCCCCCTTTCCCTGGCTTCCGGCGGGGGGGGGAGGAGCCAAAAAAGTGTAACTCCGCCCCCGAAGGTCGTAGAGCCTCGGGGGTGTGGTTTTAGTGGGGTACCTCGACCTCCTAAGTTTGGTAGGGTACTTTGCTAAAGTGGGAGGAGCTACTTTTTTTTATTTGCATAACTCGCATATATTTGCATAAATTAGGTTTAACATGGGAAAGATAGGGATCGTACGCGTACGATCGTGGCAAAACCCCCCTTATCCTAACCCTAACCCTAACCCTAACCCTAACCCTAACCCTAACCCTAACCCTAACCCTAACCCTAACCCTAACCCTAACCCTAACCCTAACCCTAACCCTAACCCTAACCCTAACCCTAACCCTAACCCTAACCCTAACCCTAACCCTAACCCTAACCCTAACCCTAACCCTAACCCTAACCCTAACCCTAACCCTAACCCTAACCCTAACCCTACCCTCAACGGTCTACAACCCTAACAACCTAGTGCAAATTTCAGCTAGGGTTGTCAATTAACTCCCCTGGACCACCTGGAGCTATAATTTCAATTGGAGCATGTAGCCCTCCTATAGGAGAGCAGATCCTGAGAAAAGATTAGCACAAGTCCCCTCCCCCTAGGCAGGGGGGCGGTCCAATCGTTTAAAAATGTTGAAACTAGGGGTGCTAATAACTCCTAAAGTAAAAGGACTAGAAGGCTGTCCTTTCTTGGGGGAACTCCTCTCACACCCCTCTTCCCGCCCACAAAAAATGGGAGGTCAAAACGCCCCCTAAAAATCGGAAGTCGCGTTTCGGCCATTTCCCTTGCTTTTTGGCCAAAATGAACTCGGTTTTCGGGCTCCTCGCCAAAAATGGAGTCCTTAGAGTACCTACATGGCTATAAAAAAAAAAAAAAAAAATTTGAAAAAAAAAAAAAAAAAAAAAAAAAAAAAATCAAACCTGAATAACTCCTAGGGGAAGTCACTTAAAATTCTAATTTTTTTTGTGGGAACTCCTCTCACACTCCTCTTTCAGCCCACAAAAAATGGGAGGTCAAAACGGAACTTTTTTTCTTTACTAAAAAAAGGTCGTATCTTTATATTCACTAAAATTCAGTAATTGAAGCTACAACCAAAATGACGGTTTGAGCATGTACTAGGGGTTGTCAACATACACTGTAGCCAAAATTTCGGCTCAAGGTTGAGTGGAACTGTGTCAAATTGACAAAAAGAGATGTCAATTTTGCTGGATTTCGTAATTTCGTGCGTTTTTTTTTTTTTTTTTCAACTCTGCGGGACCACAGCTCGCTCAGCGTAGCTCCGATTAGCCTACCCTTTGCTGAGAGTAGGCTTTAGACTGTCTCCTACGTGTCCAGCAACTTTGAAAGGGCTAGCTTCAATTACTGATTTTTAGTGAATTGTTGCATCCGACATCCGTCTTTTTTTTTTTTTTCCAAAAAACCAAAGTTATTCCAAATGACACCAAACTCGTTCAGGCGTATCTTCTCATCATGATGAAGAATCCCTGTAACTTTGGTGTCTTTTTTTTTTTTTTTTTTGACCAAAGTTTTTCCAAATGACACCAAACTCGTTCAGGCGTATCTTCTCATCATGATGAAGCTTCCCTGTAACTTTGGTGTCATTTGGAGCACTCCTAAAATTTGCCGAAATTCGGATCCAGGTAAAACCTATTTTTTCGGGCTCCTCGCCAAAAATGGAGTGTGTAGAGTACCTACATGGCTATACTTAATTTTCCCACCAAAAAAAAAAAAAAAAAAAAAAAAAAAAAAAACCCAAGTACTTTTCCTATGTAAAAAAAAAAAAGTACTTCCGGCGATAGTACCATTCGACTCCAAATGACCTGAAACGCACTCCTATCACATCCCCTGAGGAAGGATTTTGGCTGAAACACTTAGTAAAAAACACTAGGGTTTAGGTAGGGTTTACATAGCAAACTTCCGGTGGGCGTGGCCTAACCAAAGTAGGCGGGATCTGTAGCCACGCCCCCAAGGAGTTCGAATGTGGAAGAAAATAGGCTCCGCCCCCTTTCCCTGGCTTCCGGCGGGGGGGGGAGGAGCCAAAAAAGTGTAACTCCGCCCCCGAAGGTCGTAGAGCCTCGGGGGTGTGGTTTTAGTGGGGTACCTCGACCTCCTAAGTTTGGTAGGGTACTTTGCTAAAGTGGGAGGAGCTACTTTTTTTTATTTGCATAACTCGCATATATTTGCATAAATTAGGTTTAACATGGGAAAGATAGGGATCGTACGCGTACGATCGTGGCAAAACCCCCCTTATCCTAACCCTAACCCTAACCCTAACCCTAACCCTAACCCTAACCCTAACCCTAACCCTAACCCTAACCCTAACCCTAACCCTAACCCTAACCCTAACCCTAACCCTAACCCTAACCCTAACCCTAACCCTAACCCTAACCCTAACCCTAACCCTAACCCTAACCCTAACCCTAACCCTAACCCTAACCCTAACCCTAACCCTAACCCTAACCCTAACCCTACCCTCAACGGTCTACAACCCTAACAACCTAGTGCAAATTTCAGCTAGGGTTGTCAATTAACTCCCCTGGACCACCTGGAGCTATAATTTCAATTGGAGCATGTAGCCCTCCTATAGGAGAGCAGATCCTGAGAAAAGATTAGCACAAGTCCCCTCCCCCTAGGCAGGGGGGCGGTCCAATCGTTTAAAAATGTTGAAACTAGGGGTGCTAATAACTCCTAAAGTAAAAGGACTAGAAGGCTGTCCTTTCTTGGGGGAACTCCTCTCACACCCCTCTTCCCGCCCACAAAAAATGGGAGGTCAAAACGCCCCCTAAAAATCGGAAGTCGCGTTTCGGCCATTTCCCTTGCTTTTTGGCCAAAATGAACTCGGTTTTCGGGCTCCTCGCCAAAAATGGAGTCCTTAGAGTACCTACATGGCTATAAAAAAAAAAAAAAAAAATTTGAAAAAAAAAAAAAAAAAAAAAAAAAAAAAATCAAACCTGAATAACTCCTAGGGGAAGTCACTTAAAATTCTAATTTTTTTTGTGGGAACTCCTCTCACACTCCTCTTTCAGCCCACAAAAAATGGGAGGTCAAAACGGAACTTTTTTTCTTTACTAAAAAAAGGTCGTATCTTTATATTCACTAAAATTCAGTAATTGAAGCTACAACCAAAATGACGGTTTGAGCATGTACTAGGGGTTGTCAACATACACTGTAGCCAAAATTTCGGCTCAAGGTTGAGTGGAACTGTGTCAAATTGACAAAAAGAGATGTCAATTTTGCTGGATTTCGTAATTTCGTGCGTTTTTTTTTTTTTTTTCAACTCTGCGGGACCACAGCTCGCTCAGCGTAGCTCCGATTAGCCTACCCTTTGCTGAGAGTAGGCTTTAGACTGTCTCCTACGTGTCCAGCAACTTTGAAAGGGCTAGCTTCAATTACTGATTTTTAGTGAATTGTTGCATCCGACATCCGTCTTTTTTTTTTTTTTCCAAAAAACCAAAGTTATTCCAAATGACACCAAACTCGTTCAGGCGTATCTTCTCATCATGATGAAGAATCCCTGTAACTTTGGTGTCTTTTTTTTTTTTTTTTTTGACCAAAGTTTTTCCAAATGACACCAAACTCGTTCAGGCGTATCTTCTCATCATGATGAAGCTTCCCTGTAACTTTGGTGTCATTTGGAGCACTCCTAAAATTTGCCGAAATTCGGATCCAGGTAAAACCTATTTTTTCGGGCTCCTCGCCAAAAATGGAGTGTGTAGAGTACCTACATGGCTATACTTAATTTTCCCACCAAAAAAAAAAAAAAAAAAAAAAAAAAAAAAACCCAAGTACTTTTCCTATGTAAAAAAAAAAAAGTACTTCCGGCGATAGTACCATTCGACTCCAAATGACCTGAAACGCACTCCTATCACATCCCCTGAGGAAGGATTTTGGCTGAAACACTTAGTAAAAAACACTAGGGTTTAGGTAGGGTTTACATAGCAAACTTCCGGTGGGCGTGGCCTAACCAAAGTAGGCGGGATCTGTAGCCACGCCCCCAAGGAGTTCGAATGTGGAAGAAAATAGGCTCCGCCCCCTTTCCCTGGCTTCCGGCGGGGGGGGGAGGAGCCAAAAAAGTGTAACTCCGCCCCCGAAGGTCGTAGAGCCTCGGGGGTGTGGTTTTAGTGGGGTACCTCGACCTCCTAAGTTTGGTAGGGTACTTTGCTAAAGTGGGAGGAGCTACTTTTTTTTATTTGCATAACTCGCATATATTTGCATAAATTAGGTTTAACATGGGAAAGATAGGGATCGTACGCGTACGATCGTGGCAAAACCCCCCTTATCCTAACCCTAACCCTAACCCTAACCCTAACCCTAACCCTAACCCTAACCCTAACCCTAACCCTAACCCTAACCCTAACCCTAACCCTAACCCTAACCCTAACCCTAACCCTAACCCTAACCCTAACCCTAACCCTAACCCTAACCCTAACCCTAACCCTAACCCTAACCCTAACCCTAACCCTAACCCTAACCCTAACCCTAACCCTAACCCTACCCTCAACGGTCTACAACCCTAACAACCTAGTGCAAATTTCAGCTAGGGTTGTCAATTAACTCCCCTGGACCACCTGGAGCTATAATTTCAATTGGAGCATGTAGCCCTCCTATAGGAGAGCAGATCCTGAGAAAAGATTAGCACAAGTCCCCTCCCCCTAGGCAGGGGGGCGGTCCAATCGTTTAAAAATGTTGAAACTAGGGGTGCTAATAACTCCTAAAGTAAAAGGACTAGAAGGCTGTCCTTTCTTGGGGGAACTCCTCTCACACCCCTCTTCCCGCCCACAAAAAATGGGAGGTCAAAACGCCCCCTAAAAATCGGAAGTCGCGTTTCGGCCATTTCCCTTGCTTTTTGGCCAAAATGAACTCGGTTTTCGGGCTCCTCGCCAAAAATGGAGTCCTTAGAGTACCTACATGGCTATAAAAAAAAAAAAAAAAAATTTGAAAAAAAAAAAAAAAAAAAAAAAAAAAAAATCAAACCTGAATAACTCCTAGGGGAAGTCACTTAAAATTCTAATTTTTTTTGTGGGAACTCCTCTCACACTCCTCTTTCAGCCCACAAAAAATGGGAGGTCAAAACGGAACTTTTTTTCTTTACTAAAAAAAGGTCGTATCTTTATATTCACTAAAATTCAGTAATTGAAGCTACAACCAAAATGACGGTTTGAGCATGTACTAGGGGTTGTCAACATACACTGTAGCCAAAATTTCGGCTCAAGGTTGAGTGGAACTGTGTCAAATTGACAAAAAGAGATGTCAATTTTGCTGGATTTCGTAATTTCGTGCGTTTTTTTTTTTTTTTTCAACTCTGCGGGACCACAGCTCGCTCAGCGTAGCTCCGATTAGCCTACCCTTTGCTGAGAGTAGGCTTTAGACTGTCTCCTACGTGTCCAGCAACTTTGAAAGGGCTAGCTTCAATTACTGATTTTTAGTGAATTGTTGCATCCGACATCCGTCTTTTTTTTTTTTTTCCAAAAAACCAAAGTTATTCCAAATGACACCAAACTCGTTCAGGCGTATCTTCTCATCATGATGAAGAATCCCTGTAACTTTGGTGTCTTTTTTTTTTTTTTTTTTGACCAAAGTTTTTCCAAATGACACCAAACTCGTTCAGGCGTATCTTCTCATCATGATGAAGCTTCCCTGTAACTTTGGTGTCATTTGGAGCACTCCTAAAATTTGCCGAAATTCGGATCCAGGTAAAACCTATTTTTTCGGGCTCCTCGCCAAAAATGGAGTGTGTAGAGTACCTACATGGCTATACTTAATTTTCCCACCAAAAAAAAAAAAAAAAAAAAAAAAAAAAAAACCCAAGTACTTTTCCTATGTAAAAAAAAAAAAGTACTTCCGGCGATAGTACCATTCGACTCCAAATGACCTGAAACGCACTCCTATCACATCCCCTGAGGAAGGATTTTGGCTGAAACACTTAGTAAAAAACACTAGGGTTTAGGTAGGGTTTACATAGCAAACTTCCGGTGGGCGTGGCCTAACCAAAGTAGGCGGGATCTGTAGCCACGCCCCCAAGGAGTTCGAATGTGGAAGAAAATAGGCTCCGCCCCCTTTCCCTGGCTTCCGGCGGGGGGGGGAGGAGCCAAAAAAGTGTAACTCCGCCCCCGAAGGTCGTAGAGCCTCGGGGGTGTGGTTTTAGTGGGGTACCTCGACCTCCTAAGTTTGGTAGGGTACTTTGCTAAAGTGGGAGGAGCTACTTTTTTTTATTTGCATAACTCGCATATATTTGCATAAATTAGGTTTAACATGGGAAAGATAGGGATCGTACGCGTACGATCGTGGCAAAACCCCCCTTATCCTAACCCTAACCCTAACCCTAACCCTAACCCTAACCCTAACCCTAACCCTAACCCTAACCCTAACCCTAACCCTAACCCTAACCCTAACCCTAACCCTAACCCTAACCCTAACCCTAACCCTAACCCTAACCCTAACCCTAACCCTAACCCTAACCCTAACCCTAACCCTAACCCTAACCCTAACCCTAACCCTAACCCTAACCCTAACCCTAACCCTACCCTCAACGGTCTACAACCCTAACAACCTAGTGCAAATTTCAGCTAGGGTTGTCAATTAACTCCCCTGGACCACCTGGAGCTATAATTTCAATTGGAGCATGTAGCCCTCCTATAGGAGAGCAGATCCTGAGAAAAGATTAGCACAAGTCCCCTCCCCCTAGGCAGGGGGGCGGTCCAATCGTTTAAAAATGTTGAAACTAGGGGTGCTAATAACTCCTAAAGTAAAAGGACTAGAAGGCTGTCCTTTCTTGGGGGAACTCCTCTCACACCCCTCTTCCCGCCCACAAAAAATGGGAGGTCAAAACGCCCCCTAAAAATCGGAAGTCGCGTTTCGGCCATTTCCCTTGCTTTTTGGCCAAAATGAACTCGGTTTTCGGGCTCCTCGCCAAAAATGGAGTCCTTAGAGTACCTACATGGCTATAAAAAAAAAAAAAAAAAATTTGAAAAAAAAAAAAAAAAAAAAAAAAAAAAAATCAAACCTGAATAACTCCTAGGGGAAGTCACTTAAAATTCTAATTTTTTTTGTGGGAACTCCTCTCACACTCCTCTTTCAGCCCACAAAAAATGGGAGGTCAAAACGGAACTTTTTTTCTTTACTAAAAAAAGGTCGTATCTTTATATTCACTAAAATTCAGTAATTGAAGCTACAACCAAAATGACGGTTTGAGCATGTACTAGGGGTTGTCAACATACACTGTAGCCAAAATTTCGGCTCAAGGTTGAGTGGAACTGTGTCAAATTGACAAAAAGAGATGTCAATTTTGCTGGATTTCGTAATTTCGTGCGTTTTTTTTTTTTTTTTCAACTCTGCGGGACCACAGCTCGCTCAGCGTAGCTCCGATTAGCCTACCCTTTGCTGAGAGTAGGCTTTAGACTGTCTCCTACGTGTCCAGCAACTTTGAAAGGGCTAGCTTCAATTACTGATTTTTAGTGAATTGTTGCATCCGACATCCGTCTTTTTTTTTTTTTTCCAAAAAACCAAAGTTATTCCAAATGACACCAAACTCGTTCAGGCGTATCTTCTCATCATGATGAAGAATCCCTGTAACTTTGGTGTCTTTTTTTTTTTTTTTTTTGACCAAAGTTTTTCCAAATGACACCAAACTCGTTCAGGCGTATCTTCTCATCATGATGAAGCTTCCCTGTAACTTTGGTGTCATTTGGAGCACTCCTAAAATTTGCCGAAATTCGGATCCAGGTAAAACCTATTTTTTCGGGCTCCTCGCCAAAAATGGAGTGTGTAGAGTACCTACATGGCTATACTTAATTTTCCCACCAAAAAAAAAAAAAAAAAAAAAAAAAAAAAAACCCAAGTACTTTTCCTATGTAAAAAAAAAAAAGTACTTCCGGCGATAGTACCATTCGACTCCAAATGACCTGAAACGCACTCCTATCACATCCCCTGAGGAAGGATTTTGGCTGAAACACTTAGTAAAAAACACTAGGGTTTAGGTAGGGTTTACATAGCAAACTTCCGGTGGGCGTGGCCTAACCAAAGTAGGCGGGATCTGTAGCCACGCCCCCAAGGAGTTCGAATGTGGAAGAAAATAGGCTCCGCCCCCTTTCCCTGGCTTCCGGCGGGGGGGGGAGGAGCCAAAAAAGTGTAACTCCGCCCCCGAAGGTCGTAGAGCCTCGGGGGTGTGGTTTTAGTGGGGTACCTCGACCTCCTAAGTTTGGTAGGGTACTTTGCTAAAGTGGGAGGAGCTACTTTTTTTTATTTGCATAACTCGCATATATTTGCATAAATTAGGTTTAACATGGGAAAGATAGGGATCGTACGCGTACGATCGTGGCAAAACCCCCCTTATCCTAACCCTAACCCTAACCCTAACCCTAACCCTAACCCTAACCCTAACCCTAACCCTAACCCTAACCCTAACCCTAACCCTAACCCTAACCCTAACCCTAACCCTAACCCTAACCCTAACCCTAACCCTAACCCTAACCCTAACCCTAACCCTAACCCTAACCCTAACCCTAACCCTAACCCTAACCCTCAAAAAAAAAAAAAACACCAAGTACTTCAAAACTCTCAAATTGCATGAAACGTGCTCCTAACACAACCCCACAAAAAAACACTCAAAACCCTAACCACCCAAACACTTGGTAAAATTTCAACACTTTTCAAAAAAAAAAAAAAAAAAAAAAAACCTAAGTACTTTTCCTATGTAAAAAAAAAAAAAAGTACTTCCGGCGATAGTACCATTCGACTCCAAATGACCTGAAACGCACTCCTATCACATCCCCTGAGGAAGGATTTTGGCTGAAACACTTAGTAAAAAAAACTAGGGTTTCACTAGGGTTTACATAGCAAACTTCCGGTGGGCGTGGCCTAACCAAAGTAGGGGGGATCTGTAGCCACGCCCTCAAGGAGTTCGAATGTGCAAAAAAATAGGCTCCGCCCCCTTTCCCTGGCTTCCGGCGGGGGGGGGAGGAGCCAAAAAAGTGTAACTCCGCCCCTGAAGGTCGTAGAGCCTCGGGGGTGTGGTTTTAGTGGGGTACCTCGATCTCCTAAGTTTGGTAGGGTACTTTGCTAAAGTGGGAGGAGCTACTTTTTTTTATTTGCATAACTCGCATAAATTAGTATAAATTAGATTTAACATGGGAAAGATAGGGATGGCCCGCGGGCCATCGTGGCTCAGATCCCCTACCCTAACCCTAACCCTAACCCTAACCCCTAACCCTAACCCTAACCCTAACCCTAACCCTAACCCTAACCCTAACCCTAACCCTAACCCTAACCCTAACCCTAACCCTAACCCTAACCCTAACCCTAACCCTAACCCTAACCCTAACCCTAACCCTAACCCTAACCCTAACCCTAACCCTAACCCTAACCCTAACCCTAACCCTAGCCCACAAAAAATGGGAGGTCAAAACGGAACTTTTTTTCTTTACAAAAAAAATGTCGTATCTTTATATTCACTAAAATTCAGTAATTGAAGCTACAACCAAAATGACGGTTTGAGCATGTACTAGGGGTGGTCAACATACACTGTAGCCAAAATTTCGGCTCTAGGTTGAGTGGAACTGTGTCAAATTGACAAAAAGAGATGTCAATTTTGCTGGATTTCGTAATTTCGTGCGTTTTTTTTTTTTTTCCAACTCTGCGGGACCACAGCTCGCTCAGCGTAGCTCCGATTAGCCTACCCTTTGATGAGAGTAGGCTTTAGACTGTCTCCTACGTGTCCAGCAACTTTGAAAGGGCTAGCTTCAATTACTGATTTTTAGTGAATTGTTGCATCCGACATCCGTCTTTTTTTTTTTTTTCCAAAAAACCAAAGTTATTCCAAATGACACCAAACTCGTTCAGGCGTATCTTCTCATCATGATGAAGAATCCCTGTGACTTTGGCCTTTTTTTTTTTTTTTTTTTTGACCAAAGTTTTTCCAAATGACACCAAACTCGTTCAGGCGTATCTTCTCATCATGATGAAGCTTCCCTGTAACTTTGGTGTCATTTGGAGCACTCCTAAAATTTGCCGAAACTCGGATCCAGGTAAAACCTATTTTTTCGGGCTCCTCGCCAAAAATGGAGTCCTTAGAGTACCTACATGGCTATAAAAAAAAAAAAAAAAATTTAATGAAAAAAAAAAAAAAAAAAAACACAAGTACTTTTCCTATGTAAAAAACAACCCTAAAAACAACTTTCAACCCTAGTACCATTCGACTCCAAATGACCTGAAACGCACTCCTATCACATCCCCTGAGGAAGGATTTTGGCTCAAACACTTGGTAAAATTTCAACACTTTTTTTTTTTTTTTTTAAACGGCCATATCTCCGGAACCGGAAGTCGTACCCAAAAATAAACTTGATATTCGTGCTCAGCGACCAAAACTACGTCATATAGGATGTGTTTGGTGAAAAAAAAACATGTTTGAATTTTTAATTTTTTTATTTTAAAACGGCCATAGCTCCGCCCCTGAAGGTCGTACACACTTTATAAAATGTGCGTTGGAAAGCCCGTACCCGAATTAGGGGGGGTAGCCGGCAGGATTAAGCTATGATCCCATGTTGACTTTTCACTTTTACATTGAAAACTTTTTAAAATAATGTTTACGCCCACTTCCGGTGGGCGTGGCCACTTGTCCTTTTAATACATCATGTATTTCCCCCTCCTCTACTTTACATAAATGGGTGGAGCCTATGATCCCGTGATTGAGGCGGGAAGTTTGACGAAAGCGTTGGGCAACGTACCCTATATCCTAACCCTAACCCTAACCCTAACCCTAACCCTAACCCTAACCCTAACCCTAACCCTAACCCTAACCCTAACCCTAACCCTAACCCTAACCCTAACCCTAACCCTAACCCTAACCCGCTAACGCTAACTAACCCCATCCTACCACAAATACCCACCTTAACCCCTCCAATTCACGTTTAAATTCGATCTTGGCCCTAAACTTAAAGAAGTTTAGCTTAGCATTAGCTTAGCATAAAAAAAAGAAAAAAAAAAGTTGCTAGCATGTTAGCTTAGCATTAGCTTAGCATAAAAAAAAGAAAAAAAAAAGTTAGCTTAGCATTAGCTAAAAAAAAAAAAAAAAAAAAAAAAAAAAAAAAAAGTTAAAATAGTTAGCAAAAAAACCACTTCCTGTTTTTGGCCTTCAAAATAAAAGAAAATGACCAAAACAGGAAGTAGAATTTCCCTTGCTCGGATCAAGCTAAAAAGTAGTTATTCAAGTTCCCCGTAATATTCCCAGTCGTTAGAGTGGTTACTTGGCTATGAAAAAAATAAAAAATTTCAAAATAAAATAAAAAAAAAAAAAAAAAAAAAAAAGTTAAAATAGTTAGCAAAAAAAACACTTCCTGTTTTTGGCCTTCAAAATAAAAGAAAATGACCAAAACAGGAAGTAGAATTTCCCTTGCTCGGATCAAGCTAAAAAGTAGTTATTCAAGTTCCCCGTAATATTCCCAGTCGTTAGAGTGGTTACTTGGCTATGAAAAAAATAAAAATTTTCAAAATAAAAAAAAAAAAAAAAAAAAAAAAAAAAAGTTAAAATAGTTAGCAAAAAAACCACTTCCTGTTTTTGGCCTTCAAAATAAAAGAAAATGACCAAAACAGGAAGTAGAATTTCCCTTGCTCGGATCAAGCTAAAAAGTAGTTATTCAAGTTCCCCGTAATATTCCCAGTCGTTAGAGTGGTTACTTGGCTATGAAAAAAACAAAAAATTTCAAAATAAAATAAAATAAAAAAAAAAAAAAAAAAAAAAACGCGTTTGGGCCATTTTGGGCCATTTCCCTTGCTTTTTGGCCAAAATGAAGTCGTTTTTCGAGCTCCTCGCCAAAAATGGAGTCCTTAGAGTACCTACATGGCTATAAAAAAAAAAAAAAATTTAATGAAAAAAAAAAAAAAAAAAACACCAAGTACTTCCAAACTCCCAAATCGCATGAAACGTGCTCCTAACACAACCCCACAAAAAAACACTCAAAACCCTAACCACCCAAACACTTGGTAAAATTTCAACACTTTTCAAAAAAAAAAAAAAAAAAAAAAAACCAAGTACTTTTCCCATACAAAAAAAAAAAAAAACTCTCCCTGCCGTTTCACCAAACGACTCCAATCAACCCAATTCATGCTCATATGACACCCCCCCAACAACCCTCCCTCAAAACAGCCTAGGGTTGGCCAAAATGCCATGTTCAAAGCCTATTTACACCCACTTCCGGTCACTTCCGGCGGAAGCCCCGCCCATATTCGGGACCAGCGCATAAAACTACATAAGACTACATGTCTAACTTCCTAACCCTAGTTCCAACTTAGCCCTTCACAATGGGTCAACGGTCTACAACCCTAACAACCTAGTGCAAATTTCAGCTAGGGTTGTCAATTAACTCCCCTGGACCACCTGGAGCTATAATTTCAATTGGAGCATGTAGCCCTCCTATAGGAGAGCAGATCCTGAGAAAAGATTAGCACAAGTCCCCTCCCCCTAGGCAGGGGGGCGGTCCAATCGTTTAAAAATGTTGAAACTAGGGGTGCTAATAACTCCTAAAGTAAAAGGACTAGAAGGCTGTCCTTTCTTGGGGGAACTCCTCTCACACCCCTCTTCCCGCCCACAAAAAATGGGAGGTCAAAACGGAAACGAAAAACCGGAAGTCGCGTTTCGGCCATTTCCCTTGCTTTTTGGCCAAAATGAACTCGGTTTTCGGGCTCCTCGCCAAAAATGGAGTCCTTAGAGTACCTACATGGCTATAAAAAAAAAAAAAAAAAATTTGAAAAAAAAAAAAAAAAAAAAAAAAAAAAAATCAAACCTGAATAACTCCTAGGGGAAGTCACTTAAAATTCTAATCTTTTTTGTGGGAACTCCTCTCACACTCCTCTTTCAGCCCACAAAAAATGGGAGGTCAAAACGGAACTTTTTTTCTTTACAAAAAAAATGTCGTATCTTTATATTCACTAAAATTCAGTAATTGAAGCTACAACCAAAATGACGGTTTGAGCATGTACTAGGGGTTGTCAACATACACTGTAGCCAAAATTTCGGCTCAAGGTTGAGTGGAACTGTGTCAAATTGACAAAAAGAGATGTCAATTTTGCTGGATTTCGTAATTTCGTGCGTTTTTTTTTCTTTTTTCAACTCTGCGGGACCACAGCTCGCTCAGCGTAGCTCCGATTAGCCTACCCTTTGATGAGAGTAGGCTTTAGACTGTCTCCTACGTGTCCAGCAACTTTGAAAGGGCTAGCTTCAATTACTGATTTTTAGTGAATTGTTGCATCCGACATCCGTCTTTTTTTTTTTTTTCAAAAAACCCAAAGTTATTCCAAATGACACCAAACTCGTTCAGGCGTATCTTCTCATCATGATGAAGAATCCCTGTAACTTTGGGGTCATTTTTTTTTTTTTTTTTGACCAAAGTTTTTCCAAATGACACCAAACTCGTTCAGGCGTATCTTCTCATCATGATGAAGCTTCCCTGTAACTTTGGTGTCATTTGGAGCACTCCTAAAATTTGCCAAAATTCGGATCCAGGTAAAACCTATTTTTTCGGGCTCCTCGCCAAAAATGGAGTCTGTAGAGTACCTACATGGCTATACTTAATTTTCCCACCAAAAAAAAAAAAAAAAAAAAAAAAAAAAAAACATAAGTACTTTTCCTATGAAAAAAAAAAAAAGTACTTCCGGCGATAGTACCATTCGACTCCAAATGACCTGAAACGCACTCCTATCACATCCCCTGAGGAAGGATTTTGGCTGAAACACTTAGTAAAAAACACTAGGGTTTAGGTAGGGTTTACATAGCAAACTTCCGGTGGGCGTGGCCTAACCAAAGTAGGCGGGATCTGTAGCCACGCCCCCAAGGAGTTCGAATGTGGAAGAAAATAGGCTCCGCCCCCTTTCCCTGGCTTCCGGCGGGGGGGGGAGGAGCCAAAAAAGTGTAACTCCGCCCCCGAAGGTCGTAGAGCCTCGGGGGCGTGGTTTTAGTGGGGTACCTCGATCTCCTAAGTTTGGTAGGGTACTTTGCTAAAGTGGGAGGAGCTACTTTTTTTTATTTGCATAACTCGAATAAATTTGCATAAATTAGGTTTAACATGGGAAAGATACGATCGCCGCCCCGGCGATCGTGGCTCAGATCTCCTACCCTAACCCTAACCCTAACCCTAACCCTAACCCTAACCCTAACCCTAACCCTAACCCTAACCCTAACCCTAACCCTAACCCTAACCCTAACCCTAACCCTAACCCTAACCCTAACCCTAACCCTAACCCTAACCCTAACCCTAACCCTAACCCTAACCCTAACCCTAACCCTAACCCTAACCCTAACCCTAACCCTAACCCTAACCCTAACCCTAACCCTAACCCTAACCCTAACCCTAACCCTAACCCTAACCCTAACCCTAACCCTAACCCTAACCCTAACCCTAACCCTAACCCTAACCCTAACCCTAACCCTAACCCTAACCCTAACCCTAACCCTAACCCTAACCCTAACCCTAACCCTAACCCTAACCCTAACCCTAACCCTAACCCTAACCCTAACCCTAACCCTAACCCTAACCCTAACCCTACCCTAGAAAACGTATGGGGCCCTTTTCGCTCAGGAGTTTCGTTGCCGAACCATTGCAAATTGCCATACCCACATCTAGGGTTAGGGTTACGAAAATGAGGTTTTTTACGGTCCCCGGAGAGGCCCGCGCATGGCGCAGTTGGATTCCTGGTCCAAAAGGGAGCAGAAAACGTATGGGGCCCTTTTCGCTCAGGAGTTTCGTTGCCGAACCATTGCAAATTGCCATACCCACATCTAGGGTTAGGGTTACGAAAATGAGGTTTTTTACGGTGCCCGGAGAGGCCCGCGCATGGCGCAGTTGGATTCCTGGTCCAAAAGGGAGCAGAAAACGTATGGGGCCCTTTTCGCTCAGGAGTTTCGTTGCCGAACCATTGCAAATTGCCATACCCACATCTAGGGTTAGGGTTACGAAAATGAGGTTTTTTACGGTGCCCGGAGAGGCCCGCGCATGGCGCAGTTGGATTCCTGGTCCAAAAGGGAGCAGAAAACGTATGGGGCCCTTTTCGCTCAGGAGTTTCGTTGCCGAACCATTGCAAATTGCCATACCCACATCTAGGGTTAGGGTTACGAAAATGAGTTTTTTTACGGTGCCCGGAGAGGCCCGCGCATGGCGCAGTTGGATTCCTGGTCCAAAAGGGAGCAGAAAACGTATGGGGCCCTTTTCGCTCAGGAGTTTCGTTGCCGAACCATTGCAAATTGCCATACCCACATCTAGGGTTAGGGTTACGAAAATGAGTTTTTTTACGGTGCCCGGAGAGGCCCGCGCATGGCGCAGTTGGATTCCTGGTCCAAAAGGGAGCAGAAAACGTATGGGGCCCTTTTCGCTCAGGAGTTTCGTTGCCGAACCATTGCAAATTGCCATACCCACATCTAGGGTTAGGGTTACGAAAATGAGGTTTTTTACGGTGCCCGGAGAGGCCCGCGCATGGCGCAGTTGGATTCCTGGTCCAAAAGGGAGCAGAAAACGTATGGGGCCCTTTTCGCTCAGGAGTTTCGTTGCCGAGCAATTGTCTAACCCCGACTAGCACCTAGGGTTAGGGTTACGAAAATGAGTTTTTTTTACGGTGCCCGGAGAGGCCCGCGCATGGCGCAGTTGGATTCCTGGTCCAAAAGGGAGCAGAAAACGTATGGGGCCCTTTTCGCTCAGGAGTTTCGTTGCCGAACCATTGCAAATTGCCATACCCACATCTAGGGTTAGGGTTACGAAAATGAGGTTTTTTACGGTGCCCGGAGAGGCCCGCGCATGGCGCAGTTGGATTCCTGGTCCAAAAGGGAGCAGAAAACGTATGGGGCCCTTTTCGCTCAGGAGTTTCGTTGCCGAGCAATTGTCTAACCCCGACTAGCACCTAGGGTTAGGGTTACGAAAATGAGTTTTTTTACGGTGCCCGGAGAGGCCCGCGCATGGCGCAGTTGGATTCCTGGTCCAAAAGGGAGCAGAAAACGTATGGGGCCCTTTTCGCTCAGGAGTTTCGTTGCCGAACCATTGCAAATTGCCATACCCACATCTAGGGTTAGGGTTACGAAAATGAGGTTTTTTACGGTGCCCGGAGAGGCCCGCGCATGGCGCAGTTGGATTCCTGGTCCAAAAGGGAGCAGAAAACGTATGGGGCCCTTTTCGCTCAGGAGTTTCGTTGCCGAGCAATTGTCTAACCCCGACTAGCACCTAGGGTTAGGGTTACGAAAATGAGGTTTTTTACGGTGCCCGGAGAGGCCCGCGCATGGCGCAGTTGGATTCCTGGTCCAAAAGGGAGCAGAAAACGTATGGGGCCCTTTTCGCTCAGGAGTTTCGTTGCCGAACCATTGCAAATTGCCATACCCACATCTAGGGTTAGGGTTACGAAAATGAGGTTTTTTACGGTCCCCGGAGAGGCCCGCGCATGGCGCAGTTGGATTCCTGGTCCAAAAGGGAGCAGAAAACGTATGGGGCCCTTTTCGCTCAGGAGTTTCGTTGCCGAACCATTGCAAATTGCCATACCCACATCTAGGGTTAGGGTTACGAAAATGAGGTTTTTTACGGTGCCCGGAGAGGCCCGCGCATGGCGCAGTTGGATTCCTGGTCCAAAAGGGAGCAGAAAACGTATGGGGCCCTTTTCGCTCAGGAGTTTCGTTGCCGAACCATTGCAAATTGCCATACCCACATCTAGGGTTAGGGTTACGAAAATGAGGTTTTTTACGGTGCCCGGAGAGGCCCGCGCATGGCGCAGTTGGATTCCTGGTCCAAAAGGGAGCAGAAAACGTATGGGGCCCTTTTCGCTCAGGAGTTTCGTTGCCGAGCAATTGTCTAACCCCGACTAGCACCTAGGGTTAGGGTTACGAAAATGAGTTTTTTTACGGTGCCCGGAGAGGCCCGCGCATGGCGCAGTTGGATTCCTGGTCCAAAAGGGAGCAGAAAACGTATGGGGCCCTTTTCGCTCAGGAGTTTCGTTGCCGAACCATTGCAAATTGCCATACCCACATCTAGGGTTAGGGTTACGAAAATGAGTTTTTTTACGGTGCCCGGAGAGGCCCGCGCATGGCGCAGTTGGATTCCTGGTGCAAAAGGGAGCAGAAAACGTATGGGGCCCTTTTCGCTCAGGAGTTTCGTTGCCGAGCAATTGTCTAACCCCGACTAGCACCTAGGGTTAGGGTTACGAAAATGAGTTTTTTTACGGTGCCCGGAGAGGCCCGCGCATGGCGCAGTTGGATTCCTGGTCCAAAAGGGAGCAGAAAACGTATGGGGCCCTTTTCGCTCAGGAGTTTCGTTGCCGAACCATTGCAAATTGCCATACCCACATCTAGGGTTAGGGTTACGAAAATGAGGTTTTTTACGGTGCCCGGAGAGGCCCGCGCATGGCGCAGTTGGATTCCTGGTCCAAAAGGGAGCAGAAAACGTATGGGGCCCTTTTCGCTCAGGAGTTTCGTTGCCGAGCAATTGTCTAACCCCGACTAGCACCTAGGGTTAGGGTTACGAAAATGAGGTTTTTTACGGTGCCCGGAGAGGCCCGCGCATGGCGCAGTTGGATTCCTGGTCCAAAAGGGAGCAGAAAACGTATGGGGCCCTTTTCGCTCAGGAGTTTCGTTGCCGAACCATTGCAAATTGCCATACCCACATCTAGGGTTAGGGTTACGAAAATGAGTTTTTTTACGGTGCCCGGAGAGGCCCGCGCATGGCGCAGTTGGATTCCTGGTCCAAAAGGGAGCAGAAAACGTATGGGGCCCTTTTCGCTCAGGAGTTTCGTTGCCGAGCAATTGTCTAACCCCGACTAGCACCTAGGGTTAGGGTTACGAAAATGAGGTTTTTTACGGTGCCCGGAGAGGCCCGCGCATGGCGCAGTTGGATTCCTGGTCCAAAAGGGAGCAGAAAACGTATGGGGCCCTTTTCGCTCAGGAGTTTCGTTGCCGAACCATTGCAAATTGCCATACCCACATCTAGGGTTAGGGTTACGAAAATGAGTTTTTTTACGGTGCCCGGAGAGGCCCGCGCATGGCGCAGTTGGATTCCTGGTCCAAAAGGGAGCAGAAAACGTATGGGGCCCTTTTCGCTCAGGAGTTTCGTTGCCGAGCAATTGTCTAACCCCGACTAGCACCTAGGGTTAGGGTTACGAAAATGAGTTTTTTTACGGTGCCCGGAGAGGCCCGCGCATGGCGCAGTTGGATTCCTGGTCCAAAAGGGAGCAGAAAACGTATGGGGCCCTTTTCGCTCAGGAGTTTCGTTGCCGAACCATTGCAAATTGCCATACCCACATCTAGGGTTAGGGTTACGAAAATGAGTTTTTTTACGGTGCCCGGAGAGGCCCGCGCATGGCGCAGTTGGATTCCTGGTCCAAAAGGGAGCAGAAAACGTATGGGGCCCTTTTCGCTCAGGAGTTTCGTTGCCGAACCATTGCAAATTGCCATACCCACATCTAGGGTTAGGGTTACGAAAATGAGGTTTTTTACGGTGCCCGGAGAGGCCCGCGCATGGCGCAGTTGGATTCCTGGTCCAAAAGGGAGCAGAAAACGTATGGGGCCCTTTTCGCTCAGGAGTTTCGTTGCCGAACCATTGCAAATTGCCATACCCACATCTAGGGTTAGGGTTACGAAAATGAGGTTTTTTACGGTGCCCGGAGAGGCCCGCGCATGGCGCAGTTGGATTCCTGGTCCAAAAGGGAGCAGAAAACGTATGGGGCCCTTTTCGCTCAGGAGTTTCGTTGCCGAGCAATTGTCTAACCCCGACTAGCACCTAGGGTTAGGGTTACGAAAATGAGTTTTTTTACGGTGCCCGGAGAGGCCCGCGCATGGCGCAGTTGGATTCCTGGTCCAAAAGGGAGCAGAAAACGTATGGGGCCCTTTTCGCTCAGGAGTTTCGTTGCCGAACCATTGCAAATTGCCATACCCACATCTAGGGTTAGGGTTACGAAAATGAGGTTTTTTACGGTCCCCGGAGAGGCCCGCGCATGGCGCAGTTGGATTCCTGGTCCAAAAGGGAGCAGAAAACGTATGGGGCCCTTTTCGCTCAGGAGTTTCGTTGCCGAACCATTGCAAATTGCCATACCCACATCTAGGGTTAGGGTTACGAAAATGAGGTTTTTTACGGTGCCCGGAGAGGCCCGCGCATGGCGCAGTTGGATTCCTGGTCCAAAAGGGAGCAGAAAACGTATGGGGCCCTTTTCGCTCAGGAGTTTCGTTGCCGAACCATTGCAAATTGCCATACCCACATCTAGGGTTAGGGTTACGAAAATGAGGTTTTTTACGGTGCCCGGAGAGGCCCGCGCATGGCGCAGTTGGATTCCTGGTCCAAAAGGGAGCAGAAAACGTATGGGGCCCTTTTCGCTCAGGAGTTTCGTTGCCGAGCAATTGTCTAACCCCGACTAGCACCTAGGGTTAGGGTTACGAAAATGAGGTTTTTTACGGTGCCCGGAGAGGCCCGCGCATGGCGCAGTTGGATTCCTGGTCCAAAAGGGAGCAGAAAACGTATGGGGCCCTTTTCGCTCAGGAGTTTCGTTGCCGAACCATTGCAAATTGCCATACCCACATCTAGGGTTAGGGTTACGAAAATGAGGTTTTTTACGGTCCCCGGAGAGGCCCGCGCATGGCGCAGTTGGATTCCTGGTCCAAAAGGGAGCAGAAAACGTATGGGGCCCTTTTCGCTCAGGAGTTTCGTTGCCGAACCATTGCAAATTGCCATACCCACATCTAGGGTTAGGGTTACGAAAATGAGGTTTTTTACGGTGCCCGGAGAGGCCCGCGCATGGCGCAGTTGGATTCCTGGTCCAAAAGGGAGCAGAAAACGTATGGGGCCCTTTTCGCTCAGGAGTTTCGTTGCCGAACCATTGCAAATTGCCATACCCACATCTAGGGTTAGGGTTACGAAAATGAGTTTTTTTACGGTGCCCGGAGAGGCCCGCGCATGGCGCAGTTGGATTCCTGGTCCAAAAGGGAGCAGAAAACGTATGGGGCCCTTTTCGCTCAGGAGTTTCGTTGCCGAACCATTGCAAATTGCCATACCCACATCTAGGGTTAGGGTTACGAAAATGAGTTTTTTTACGGTGCCCGGAGAGGCCCGCGCATGGCGCAGTTGGATTCCTGGTCCAAAAGGGAGCAGAAAACGTATGGGGCCCTTTTCGCTCAGGAGTTTCGTTGCCGAACCATTGCAAATTGCCATACCCACATCTAGGGTTAGGGTTACGAAAATGAGTTTTTTTACGGTGCCCGGAGAGGCCCGCGCATGGCGCAGTTGGATTCCTGGTCCAAAAGGGAGCAGAAAACGTATGGGGCCCTTTTCGCTCAGGAGTTTCGTTGCCGAACCATTGCAAATTGCCATACCCACATCTAGGGTTAGGGTTACGAAAATGAGTTTTTTTACGGTGCCCGGAGAGGCCCGCGCATGGCGCAGTTGGATTCCTGGTCCAAAAGGGAGCAGAAAACGTATGGGGCCCTTTTCGCTCAGGAGTTTCGTTGCCGAGCAATTGTCTAACCCCGACTAGCACCTAGGGTTAGGGTTACGAAAATGAGTTTTTTTACGGTGCCCGGAGAGGCCCGCGCATGGCGCAGTTGGATTCCTGGTCCAAAAGGGAGCAGAAAACGTATGGGGCCCTTTTCGCTCAGGAGTTTCGTTGCCGAACCATTGCAAATTGCCATACCCACATCTAGGGTTAGGGTTACGAAAATGAGGTTTTTTACGGTGCCCGGAGAGGCCCGCGCATGGCGCAGTTGGATTCCTGGTCCAAAAGGGAGCAGAAAACGTATGGGGCCCTTTTCGCTCAGGAGTTTCGTTGCCGAGCAATTGTCTAACCCCGACTAGCACCTAGGGTTAGGGTTACGAAAATGAGTTTTTTTACGGTGCCCGGAGAGGCCCGCGCATGGCGCAGTTGGATTCCTGGTCCAAAAGGGAGCAGAAAACGTATGGGGCCCTTTTCGCTCAGGAGTTTCGTTGCCGAACCATTGCAAATTGCCATACCCACATCTAGGGTTAGGGTTACGAAAATGAGGTTTTTTACGGTCCCCGGAGAGGCCCGCGCATGGCGCAGTTGGATTCCTGGTCCAAAAGGGAGCAGAAAACGTATGGGGCCCTTTTCGCTCAGGAGTTTCGTTGCCGAACCATTGCAAATTGCCATACCCACATCTAGGGTTAGGGTTACGAAAATGAGGTTTTTTACGGTGCCCGGAGAGGCCCGCGCATGGCGCAGTTGGATTCCTGGTCCAAAAGGGAGCAGAAAACGTATGGGGCCCTTTTCGCTCAGGAGTTTCGTTGCCGAACCATTGCAAATTGCCATACCCACATCTAGGGTTAGGGTTACGAAAATGAGGTTTTTTACGGTGCCCGGAGAGGCCCGCGCATGGCGCAGTTGGATTCCTGGTCCAAAAGGGAGCAGAAAACGTATGGGGCCCTTTTCGCTCAGGAGTTTCGTTGCCGAGCAATTGTCTAACCCCGACTAGCACCTAGGGTTAGGGTTACGAAAATGAGGTTTTTTACGGTGCCCGGAGAGGCCCGCGCATGGCGCAGTTGGATTCCTGGTCCAAAAGGGAGCAGAAAACGTATGGGGCCCTTTTCGCTCAGGAGTTTCGTTGCCGAACCATTGCAAATTGCCATACCCACATCTAGGGTTAGGGTTACGAAAATGAGGTTTTTTACGGTCCCCGGAGAGGCCCGCGCATGGCGCAGTTGGATTCCTGGTCCAAAAGGGAGCAGAAAACGTATGGGGCCCTTTTCGCTCAGGAGTTTCGTTGCCGAACCATTGCAAATTGCCATACCCACATCTAGGGTTAGGGTTACGAAAATGAGGTTTTTTACGGTGCCCGGAGAGGCCCGCGCATGGCGCAGTTGGATTCCTGGTCCAAAAGGGAGCAGAAAACGTATGGGGCCCTTTTCGCTCAGGAGTTTCGTTGCCGAACCATTGCAAATTGCCATACCCACATCTAGGGTTAGGGTTACGAAAATGAGTTTTTTTACGGTGCCCGGAGAGGCCCGCGCATGGCGCAGTTGGATTCCTGGTCCAAAAGGGAGCAGAAAACGTATGGGGCCCTTTTCGCTCAGGAGTTTCGTTGCCGAACCATTGCAAATTGCCATACCCACATCTAGGGTTAGGGTTACGAAAATGAGTTTTTTTACGGTGCCCGGAGAGGCCCGCGCATGGCGCAGTTGGATTCCTGGTCCAAAAGGGAGCAGAAAACGTATGGGGCCCTTTTCGCTCAGGAGTTTCGTTGCCGAACCATTGCAAATTGCCATACCCACATCTAGGGTTAGGGTTACGAAAATGAGTTTTTTTACGGTGCCCGGAGAGGCCCGCGCATGGCGCAGTTGGATTCCTGGTCCAAAAGGGAGCAGAAAACGTATGGGGCCCTTTTCGCTCAGGAGTTTCGTTGCCGAACCATTGCAAATTGCCATACCCACATCTAGGGTTAGGGTTACGAAAATGAGTTTTTTTACGGTGCCCGGAGAGGCCCGCGCATGGCGCAGTTGGATTCCTGGTCCAAAAGGGAGCAGAAAACGTATGGGGCCCTTTTCGCTCAGGAGTTTCGTTGCCGAGCAATTGTCTAACCCCGACTAGCACCTAGGGTTAGGGTTACGAAAATGAGTTTTTTTACGGTGCCCGGAGAGGCCCGCGCATGGCGCAGTTGGATTCCTGGTCCAAAAGGGAGCAGAAAACGTATGGGGCCCTTTTCGCTCAGGAGTTTCGTTGCCGAACCATTGCAAATTGCCATACCCACATCTAGGGTTAGGGTTACGAAAATGAGGTTTTTTACGGTGCCCGGAGAGGCCCGCGCATGGCGCAGTTGGATTCCTGGTCCAAAAGGGAGCAGAAAACGTATGGGGCCCTTTTCGCTCAGGAGTTTCGTTGCCGAGCAATTGTCTAACCCCGACTAGCACCTAGGGTTAGGGTTACGAAAATGAGTTTTTTTACGGTGCCCGGAGAGGCCCGCGCATGGCGCAGTTGGATTCCTGGTCCAAAAGGGAGCAGAAAACGTATGGGGCCCTTTTCGCTCAGGAGTTTCGTTGCCGAACCATTGCAAATTGCCATACCCACATCTAGGGTTAGGGTTACGAAAATGAGGTTTTTTACGGTGCCCGGAGAGGCCCGCGCATGGCGCAGTTGGATTCCTGGTCCAAAAGGGAGCAGAAAACGTATGGGGCCCTTTTCGCTCAGGAGTTTCGTTGCCGAGCAATTGTCTAACCCCGACTAGCACCTAGGGTTAGGGTTACGAAAATGAGGTTTTTTACGGTGCCCGGAGAGGCCCGCGCATGGCGCAGTTGGATTCCTGGTCCAAAAGGGAGCAGAAAACGTATGGGGCCCTTTTCGCTCAGGAGTTTCGTTGCCGAACCATTGCAAATTGCCATACCCACATCTAGGGTTAGGGTTACGAAAATGAGGTTTTTTACGGTCCCCGGAGAGGCCCGCGCATGGCGCAGTTGGATTCCTGGTCCAAAAGGGAGCAGAAAACGTATGGGGCCCTTTTCGCTCAGGAGTTTCGTTGCCGAACCATTGCAAATTGCCATACCCACATCTAGGGTTAGGGTTACGAAAATGAGGTTTTTTACGGTGCCCGGAGAGGCCCGCGCATGGCGCAGTTGGATTCCTGGTCCAAAAGGGAGCAGAAAACGTATGGGGCCCTTTTCGCTCAGGAGTTTCGTTGCCGAACCATTGCAAATTGCCATACCCACATCTAGGGTTAGGGTTACGAAAATGAGGTTTTTTACGGTGCCCGGAGAGGCCCGCGCATGGCGCAGTTGGATTCCTGGTCCAAAAGGGAGCAGAAAACGTATGGGGCCCTTTTCGCTCAGGAGTTTCGTTGCCGAGCAATTGTCTAACCCCGACTAGCACCTAGGGTTAGGGTTACGAAAATGAGTTTTTTTACGGTGCCCGGAGAGGCCCGCGCATGGCGCAGTTGGATTCCTGGTCCAAAAGGGAGCAGAAAACGTATGGGGCCCTTTTCGCTCAGGAGTTTCGTTGCCGAACCATTGCAAATTGCCATACCCACATCTAGGGTTAGGGTTACGAAAATGAGTTTTTTTACGGTGCCCGGAGAGGCCCGCGCATGGCGCAGTTGGATTCCTGGTGCAAAAGGGAGCAGAAAACGTATGGGGCCCTTTTCGCTCAGGAGTTTCGTTGCCGAGCAATTGTCTAACCCCGACTAGCACCTAGGGTTAGGGTTACGAAAATGAGTTTTTTTACGGTGCCCGGAGAGGCCCGCGCATGGCGCAGTTGGATTCCTGGTCCAAAAGGGAGCAGAAAACGTATGGGGCCCTTTTCGCTCAGGAGTTTCGTTGCCGAGCAATTGTCTAACCCCGACTAGCACCTAGGGTTAGGGTTACGAAAATGAGTTTTTTTACGGTGCCCGGAGAGGCCCGCGCATGGCGCAGTTGGATTCCTGGTCCAAAAGGGAGCAGAAAACGTATGGGGCCCTTTTCGCTCAGGAGTTTCGTTGCCGAACCATTGCAAATTGCCATACCCACATCTAGGGTTAGGGTTACGAAAATGAGTTTTTTTACGGTGCCCGGAGAGGCCCGCGCATGGCGCAGTTGGATTCCTGGTCCAAAAGGGAGCAGAAAACGTATGGGGCCCTTTTCGCTCAGGAGTTTCGTTGCCGAACCATTGCAAATTGCCATACCCACATCTAGGGTTAGGGTTACGAAAATGAGGTTTTTTACGGTGCCCGGAGAGGCCCGCGCATGGCGCAGTTGGATTCCTGGTCCAAAAGGGAGCAGAAAACATATGGGGCCCTTTTCGCTCAGGAGTTTCGTTGCCGAACCATTGCAAATTGCCATACCCACATCTAGGGTTAGGGTTACGAAAATGAGGTTTTTTACGGTGCCCGGAGAGGCCCGCGCATGGCGCAGTTGGATTCCTGGTCCAAAAGGGAGCAGAAAACGTATGGGGCCCTTTTCGCTCAGGAGTTTCGTTGCCGAGCAATTGTCTAACCCCGACTAGCACCTAGGGTTAGGGTTACGAAAATGAGGTTTTTTACGGTGCCCGGAGAGGCCCGCGCATGGCGCAGTTGGATTCCTGGTCCAAAAGGGAGCAGAAAACGTATGGGGCCCTTTTCGCTCAGGAGTTTCGTTGCCGAACCATTGCAAATTGCCATACCCACATCTAGGGTTAGGGTTACGAAAATGAGGTTTTTTACGGTCCCCGGAGAGGCCCGCGCATGGCGCAGTTGGATTCCTGGTCCAAAAGGGAGCAGAAAACGTATGGGGCCCTTTTCGCTCAGGAGTTTCGTTGCCGAACCATTGCAAATTGCCATACCCACATCTAGGGTTAGGGTTACGAAAATGAGGTTTTTTACGGTGCCCGGAGAGGCCCGCGCATGGCGCAGTTGGATTCCTGGTCCAAAAGGGAGCAGAAAACGTATGGGGCCCTTTTCGCTCAGGAGTTTCGTTGCCGAACCATTGCAAATTGCCATACCCACATCTAGGGTTAGGGTTACGAAAATGAGGTTTTTTACGGTGCCCGGAGAGGCCCGCGCATGGCGCAGTTGGATTCCTGGTCCAAAAGGGAGCAGAAAACGTATGGGGCCCTTTTCGCTCAGGAGTTTCGTTGCCGAGCAATTGTCTAACCCCGACTAGCACCTAGGGTTAGGGTTACGAAAATGAGGTTTTTTACGGTGCCCGGAGAGGCCCGCGCATGGCGCAGTTGGATTCCTGGTCCAAAAGGGAGCAGAAAACGTATGGGGCCCTTTTCGCTCAGGAGTTTCGTTGCCGAACCATTGCAAATTGCCATACCCACATCTAGGGTTAGGGTTACGAAAATGAGGTTTTTTACGGTCCCCGGAGAGGCCCGCGCATGGCGCAGTTGGATTCCTGGTCCAAAAGGGAGCAGAAAACGTATGGGGCCCTTTTCGCTCAGGAGTTTCGTTGCCGAACCATTGCAAATTGCCATACCCACATCTAGGGTTAGGGTTACGAAAATGAGGTTTTTTACGGTGCCCGGAGAGGCCCGCGCATGGCGCAGTTGGATTCCTGGTCCAAAAGGGAGCAGAAAACGTATGGGGCCCTTTTCGCTCAGGAGTTTCGTTGCCGAACCATTGCAAATTGCCATACCCACATCTAGGGTTAGGGTTACGAAAATGAGGTTTTTTACGGTGCCCGGAGAGGCCCGCGCATGGCGCAGTTGGATTCCTGGTCCAAAAGGGAGCAGAAAACGTATGGGGCCCTTTTCGCTCAGGAGTTTCGTTGCCGAGCAATTGTCTAACCCCGACTAGCACCTAGGGTTAGGGTTACGAAAATGAGGTTTTTTACGGTGCCCGGAGAGGCCCGCGCATGGCGCAGTTGGATTCCTGGTCCAAAAGGGAGCAGAAAACGTATGGGGCCCTTTTCGCTCAGGAGTTTCGTTGCCGAGCAATTGTCTAACCCCGACTAGCACCTAGGGTTAGGGTTACGAAAATGAGGTTTTTTACGGTGCCCGGAGAGGCCCGCGCATGGCGCAGTTGGATTCCTGGTCCAAAAGGGAGCAGAAAACGTATGGGGCCCTTTTCGCTCAGGAGTTTCGTTGCCGAACCATTGCAAATTGCCATACGCACATCTAGGGTTAGGGTTACGAAAATGAGGTTTTTTACGGTGCCCGGAGAGGCCCGCGCATGGCGCAGTTGGATTCCTGGTCCAAAAGGGAGCAGAAAACGTATGGGGCCCTTTCCGCTCAGGAGTTTCGTTGCCGAACCATTGCAAATTGCCATACCCACATCTAGGGTTAGGGTTACGAAAATGAGGTTTTTTACGGTCCCCGGAGAGGCCCGCGCATGGCGCAGTTGGATTCCTGGTCCAAAAGGGAGCAGAAAACGTATGGGGCCCTTTTCGCTCAGGAGTTTCGTTGCCGAACCATTGCAAATTGCCATACCCACATCTAGGGTTAGGGTTACGAAAATGAGGTTTTTTACGGTCCCCGGAGAGGCCCGCGCATGGCGCAGTTGGATTCCTGGTCCAAAAGGGAGCAGAAAACGTATGGGGCCCTTTTCGCTCAGGAGTTTTGTTGCCGAGCAATTGTCTAACCCCGACTAGCACCTAGGGTTAGGGTTACGAAAATGAGTTTTTTTACGGTGCCCGGAGAGGCCCGCGCATGGCGCAGTTGGATTCCTGGTCCAAAAGGGAGCAGAAAACGTATGGGGCCCTTTTCGCTCAGGAGTTTCGTTGCCGAACCATTGCAAATTGCCATACCCACATCTAGGGTTAGGGTTACGAAAATGAGTTTTTTTACGGTGCCCGGAGAGGCCCGCGCATGGCGCAGTTGGATTCCTGGTCCAAAAGGGAGCAGAAAACGTATGGGGCCCTTTTCGCTCAGGAGTTTCGTTGCCGAACCATTGCAAATTGCCATACCCACATCTAGGGTTAGGGTTACGAAAATGAGTTTTTTTACGGTGCCCGGAGAGGCCCGCGCATGGCGCAGTTGGATTCCTGGTCCAAAAGGGAGCAGAAAACGTATGGGGCCCTTTTCGCTCAGGAGTTTTGTTGCCGAGCAATTGTCTAACCCCGACTAGCACCTAGGGTTAGGGTTACGAAAATGAGGTTTTTTACGGTGCCCGGAGAGGCCCGCGCATGGCGCAGTTGGATTCCTGGTCCAAAAGGGAGCAGAAAACGTATGGGGCCCTTTTCGCTCAGGAGTTTCGTTGCCGAACCATTGCAAATTGCCATACCCACATCTAGGGTTAGGGTTACGAAAATGAGGTTTTTTACGGTCCCCGGAGAGGCCCGCGCATGGCGCAGTTGGATTCCTGGTCCAAAAGGGAGCAGAAAACGTATGGGGCCCTTTTCGCTCAGGAGTTTCGTTGCCGAACCATTGCAAATTGCCATACCCACATCTAGGGTTAGGGTTACGAAAATGAGGTTTTTTTACGGTCCCCGGAGAGGCCCGCGCATGGCGCAGTTGGATTCCTGGTCCAAAAGGGAGCAGAAAACGTATGGGGCCCTTTTCGCTCAGGAGTTTTGTTGCCGCGCAATTGTCTAACCCCGACTAGCACCTAGGGTTAGGGTTACGAAAATGAGTTTTTTTACGGTGCCCGGAGAGGCCCGCGCATGGCGCAGTTGGATTCCTGGTCCAAAAGGGAGCAGAAAACGTATGGGGCCCTTTTCGCTCAGGAGTTTCGTTGCCGAACCATTGCAAATTGCCATACCCACATCTAGGGTTAGGGTTACGAAAATGAGTTTTTTTACGGTGCCCGGAGAGGCCCGCGCATGGCGCAGTTGGATTCCTGGTCCAAAAGGGAGCAGAAAACGTATGGGGCCCTTTTCGCTCAGGAGTTTCGTTGCCGAACCATTGCAAATTGCCATACCCACATCTAGGGTTAGGGTTACGAAAATGAGTTTTTTTACGGTGCCCGGAGAGGCCCGCGCATGGCGCAGTTGGATTCCTGGTCCAAAAGGGAGCAGAAAACGTATGGGGCCCTTTTCGCTCAGGAGTTTCGTTGCCGAGCAATTGTCTAACCCCGACTAGCACCTAGGGTTAGGGTTACGAAAATGAGGTTTTTTACGGTGCCCGGAGAGGCCCGCGCATGGCGCAGTTGGATTCCTGGTCCAAAAGGGAGCAGAAAACGTATGGGGCCCTTTTCGCTCAGGAGTTTCGTTGCCGAGCAATTGTCTAACCCCGACTAGCACCTAGGGTTAGGGTTACGAAAATGAGGTTTTTTACGGTGCCCGGAGAGGCCCGCGCATGGCGCAGTTGGATTCCTGGTCCAAAAGGGAGCAGAAAACGTATGGGGCCCTTTTCGCTCAGGAGTTTCGTTGCCGAACCATTGCAAATTGCCATACCCACATCTAGGGTTAGGGTTACGAAAATGAGGTTTTTCACGGTGCCCGGAGAGGCCCGCGCATGGCGCAGTTGGATTCCTGGTCCAAAAGGGAGCAGAAAACGTATGGGGCCCTTTTCGCTCAGGAGTTTCGTTGCCGAGCAATTGTCTAACCCCGACTAGCACCTAGGGTTAGGGTTACGAAAATGAGTTTTTTTACGGTGCCCGGAGAGGCCCGCGCATGGCGCAGTTGGATTCCTGGTCCAAAAGGGAGCAGAAAACGTATGGGGCCCTTTTCGCTCAGGAGTTTCGTTGCCGAACCATTGCAAATTGCCATACCCACATCTAGGGTTAGGGTTACGAAAATGAGTTTTTTTACGGTGCCCGGAGAGGCCCGCGCATGGCGCAGTTGGATTCCTGGTCCAAAAGGGAGCAGAAAACATATGGGGCCCTTTTCGCTCAGGAGTTTCGTTGCCGAACCATTGCAAATTGCCATACCCACATCTAGGGTTAGGGTTACGAAAATGAGGTTTTTTTACGGTGCCCGGAGAGGCCCGCGCATGGCGCAGTTGGATTCCTGGTCCAAAAGGGAGCAGAAAACGTATGGGGCCCTTTTCGCTCAGGAGTTTCGTTGCCGAACCATTGCAAATTGCCATACCCACATCTAGGGTTAGGGTTACGAAAATGAGGTTTTTTACGGTGCCCGGAGAGGCCCGCGCATGGCGCAGTTGGATTCCTGGTCCAAAAGGGAGCAGAAAACGTATGGGGCCCTTTTCGCTCAGGAGTTTCGTTGCCGAGCAATTGTCTAACCCCGACTAGCACCTAGGGTTAGGGTTACGAAAATGAGTTTTTTTACGGTGCCCGGAGAGGCCCGCGCATGGCGCAGTTGGATTCCTGGTCCAAAAGGGAGCAGAAAACGTATGGGGCCCTTTTCGCTCAGGAGTTTCGTTGCCGAACCATTGCAAATTGCCATACCCACATCTAGGGTTAGGGTTACGAAAATGAGTTTTTTTACGGTGCCCGGAGAGGCCCGCGCATGGCGCAGTTGGATTCCTGGTCCAAAAGGGAGCAGAAAACGTATGGGGCCCTTTTCGCTCAGGAGTTTCGTTGCCGAACCATTGCAAATTGCCATACCCACATCTAGGGTTAGGGTTACGAAAATGAGGTTTTTTACGGTGCCCGGAGAGGCCCGCGCATGGCGCAGTTGGATTCCTGGTCCAAAAGGGAGCAGAAAACGTATGGGGCCCTTTTCGCTCAGGAGTTTCGTTGCCGAGCAATTGTCTAACCCCGACTAGCACCTAGGGTTAGGGTTACGAAAATGAGTTTTTTTACGGTGCCCGGAGAGGCCCGCGCATGGCGCAGTTGGATTCCTGGTCCAAAAGGGAGCAGAAAACGTATGGGGCCCTTTTCGCTCAGGAGTTTCGTTGCCGAACCATTGCAAATTGCCATACCCACATCTAGGGTTAGGGTTACGAAAATGAGGTTTTTTACGGTGCCCGGAGAGGCCCGCGCATGGCGCAGTTGGATTCCTGGTCCAAAAGGGAGCAGAAAACGTATGGGGCCCTTTTCGCTCAGGAGTTTCGTTGCCGAACCATTGCAAATTGCCATACCCACATCTAGGGTTAGGGTTACGAAAATGAGGTTTTTTACGGTGCCCGGAGAGGCCCGCGCATGGCGCAGTTGGATTCCTGGTCCAAAAGGGAGCAGAAAACGTATGGGGCCCTTTTCGCTCAGGAGTTTCGTTGCCGAGCAATTGTCTAACCCCGACTAGCACCTAGGGTTAGGGTTACGAAAATGAGGTTTTTTACGGTGCCCGGAGAGGCCCGCGCATGGCGCAGTTGGATTCCTGGTCCAAAAGGGAGCAGAAAACGTATGGGGCCCTTTTCGCTCAGGAGTTTCGTTGCCGAACCATTGCAAATTGCCATACCCACATCTAGGGTTAGGGTTACGAAAATGAGGTTTTTTACGGTCCCCGGAGAGGCCCGCGCATGGCGCAGTTGGATTCCTGGTCCAAAAGGGAGCAGAAAACGTATGGGGCCCTTTTCGCTCAGGAGTTTCGTTGCCGAACCATTGCAAATTGCCATACCCACATCTAGGGTTAGGGTTACGAAAATGAGGTTTTTTTACGGTCCCCGGAGAGGCCCGCGCATGGCGCAGTTGGATTCCTGGTCCAAAAGGGAGCAGAAAACGTATGGGGCCCTTTTCGCTCAGGAGTTTTGTTGCCGCGCAATTGTCTAACCCCGACTAGCACCTAGGGTTAGGGTTACGAAAATGAGTTTTTTTACGGTGCCCGGAGAGGCCCGCGCATGGCGCAGTTGGATTCCTGGTCCAAAAGGGAGCAGAAAACGTATGGGGCCCTTTTCGCTCAGGAGTTTCGTTGCCGAACCATTGCAAATTGCCATACCCACATCTAGGGTTAGGGTTACGAAAATGAGTTTTTTTACGGTGCCCGGAGAGGCCCGCGCATGGCGCAGTTGGATTCCTGGTCCAAAAGGGAGCAGAAAACGTATGGGGCCCTTTTCGCTCAGGAGTTTCGTTGCCGAACCATTGCAAATTGCCATACCCACATCTAGGGTTAGGGTTACGAAAATGAGTTTTTTTACGGTGCCCGGAGAGGCCCGCGCATGGCGCAGTTGGATTCCTGGTCCAAAAGGGAGCAGAAAACGTATGGGGCCCTTTTCGCTCAGGAGTTTCGTTGCCGAGCAATTGTCTAACCCCGACTAGCACCTAGGGTTAGGGTTACGAAAATGAGGTTTTTTACGGTGCCCGGAGAGGCCCGCGCATGGCGCAGTTGGATTCCTGGTCCAAAAGGGAGCAGAAAACGTATGGGGCCCTTTTCGCTCAGGAGTTTCGTTGCCGAGCAATTGTCTAACCCCGACTAGCACCTAGGGTTAGGGTTACGAAAATGAGGTTTTTTACGGTGCCCGGAGAGGCCCGCGCATGGCGCAGTTGGATTCCTGGTCCAAAAGGGAGCAGAAAACGTATGGGGCCCTTTTCGCTCAGGAGTTTCGTTGCCGAACCATTGCAAATTGCCATACCCACATCTAGGGTTAGGGTTACGAAAATGAGGTTTTTCACGGTGCCCGGAGAGGCCCGCGCATGGCGCAGTTGGATTCCTGGTCCAAAAGGGAGCAGAAAACGTATGGGGCCCTTTTCGCTCAGGAGTTTCGTTGCCGAGCAATTGTCTAACCCCGACTAGCACCTAGGGTTAGGGTTACGAAAATGAGTTTTTTTACGGTGCCCGGAGAGGCCCGCGCATGGCGCAGTTGGATTCCTGGTCCAAAAGGGAGCAGAAAACGTATGGGGCCCTTTTCGCTCAGGAGTTTCGTTGCCGAACCATTGCAAATTGCCATACCCACATCTAGGGTTAGGGTTACGAAAATGAGTTTTTTTACGGTGCCCGGAGAGGCCCGCGCATGGCGCAGTTGGATTCCTGGTCCAAAAGGGAGCAGAAAACATATGGGGCCCTTTTCGCTCAGGAGTTTCGTTGCCGAACCATTGCAAATTGCCATACCCACATCTAGGGTTAGGGTTACGAAAATGAGGTTTTTTTACGGTGCCCGGAGAGGCCCGCGCATGGCGCAGTTGGATTCCTGGTCCAAAAGGGAGCAGAAAACGTATGGGGCCCTTTTCGCTCAGGAGTTTCGTTGCCGAACCATTGCAAATTGCCATACCCACATCTAGGGTTAGGGTTACGAAAATGAGGTTTTTTACGGTGCCCGGAGAGGCCCGCGCATGGCGCAGTTGGATTCCTGGTCCAAAAGGGAGCAGAAAACGTATGGGGCCCTTTTCGCTCAGGAGTTTCGTTGCCGAGCAATTGTCTAACCCCGACTAGCACCTAGGGTTAGGGTTACGAAAATGAGTTTTTTTACGGTGCCCGGAGAGGCCCGCGCATGGCGCAGTTGGATTCCTGGTCCAAAAGGGAGCAGAAAACGTATGGGGCCCTTTTCGCTCAGGAGTTTCGTTGCCGAACCATTGCAAATTGCCATACCCACATCTAGGGTTAGGGTTACGAAAATGAGTTTTTTTACGGTGCCCGGAGAGGCCCGCGCATGGCGCAGTTGGATTCCTGGTCCAAAAGGGAGCAGAAAACGTATGGGGCCCTTTTCGCTCAGGAGTTTCGTTGCCGAACCATTGCAAATTGCCATACCCACATCTAGGGTTAGGGTTACGAAAATGAGGTTTTTTACGGTGCCCGGAGAGGCCCGCGCATGGCGCAGTTGGATTCCTGGTCCAAAAGGGAGCAGAAAACGTATGGGGCCCTTTTCGCTCAGGAGTTTCGTTGCCGAGCAATTGTCTAACCCCGACTAGCACCTAGGGTTAGGGTTACGAAAATGAGTTTTTTTACGGTGCCCGGAGAGGCCCGCGCATGGCGCAGTTGGATTCCTGGTCCAAAAGGGAGCAGAAAACGTATGGGGCCCTTTTCGCTCAGGAGTTTCGTTGCCGAACCATTGCAAATTGCCATACCCACATCTAGGGTTAGGGTTACGAAAATGAGGTTTTTTACGGTGCCCGGAGAGGCCCGCGCATGGCGCAGTTGGATTCCTGGTCCAAAAGGGAGCAGAAAACGTATGGGGCCCTTTTCGCTCAGGAGTTTCGTTGCCGAACCATTGCAAATTGCCATACCCACATCTAGGGTTAGGGTTACGAAAATGAGGTTTTTTACGGTGCCCGGAGAGGCCCGCGCATGGCGCAGTTGGATTCCTGGTCCAAAAGGGAGCAGAAAACGTATGGGGCCCTTTTCGCTCAGGAGTTTCGTTGCCGAGCAATTGTCTAACCCCGACTAGCACCTAGGGTTAGGGTTACGAAAATGAGGTTTTTTACGGTGCCCGGAGAGGCCCGCGCATGGCGCAGTTGGATTCCTGGTCCAAAAGGGAGCAGAAAACGTATGGGGCCCTTTTCGCTCAGGAGTTTCGTTGCCGAACCATTGCAAATTGCCATACCCACATCTAGGGTTAGGGTTACGAAAATGAGGTTTTTTACGGTGCCCGGAGAGGCCCGCGCATGGCGCAATTGGATTCCTGGTCCAAAAGGGAGCAGAAAACGTATGGGGCCCTTTTCGCTCAGGAGTTTCATTACCGAACCATTGCAAATTGCCATACCCACATCTAGGGTTAGGGTTACGAAAATGAGGTTTTTTACGGTGCCCGGAGAGGCCCGCGCATGGCGCAGTTGGATTCCTGGTCCAAAAGGGAGCAGAAAACGTATGGGGCCCTTTTCGCTCAGGAGTTTCGTTGCCGAGCAATTGTCTAACCCCGACTAGCACCTAGGGTTAGGGTTACGAAAATGAGTTTTTTTACGGTGCCCGGAGAGGCCCGCGCATGGCGCAGTTGGATTCCTGGTCCAAAAGGGAGCAGAAAACGTATGGGGCCCTTTTCGCTCAGGAGTTTCGTTGCCGAACCATTGCAAATTGCCATACCCACATCTAGGGTTAGGGTTACGAAAATGAGGTTTTTCACGGTGCCCGGAGAGGCCCGCGCATGGCGCAGTTGGATTCCTGGTCCAAAAGGGAGCAGAAAACGTATGGGGCCCTTTTCGCTCAGGAGTTTCGTTGCCGAGCAATTGTCTAACCCCGACTAGCACCTAGGGTTAGGGTTACGAAAATGAGTTTTTTTACGGTGCCCGGAGAGGCCCGCGCATGGCGCAGTTGGATTCCTGGTCCAAAAGGGAGCAGAAAACGTATGGGGCCCTTTTCGCTCAGGAGTTTCGTTGCCGAACCATTGCAAATTGCCATACCCACATCTAGGGTTAGGGTTACGAAAATGAGTTTTTTTACGGTGCCCGGAGAGGCCCGCGCATGGCGCAGTTGGATTCCTGGTCCAAAAGGGAGCAGAAAACGTATGGGGCCCTTTTCGCTCAGGAGTTTCGTTGCCGAACCATTGCAAATTGCCATACCCACATCTAGGGTTAGGGTTACGAAAATGAGTTTTTTTACGGTGCCCGGAGAGGCCCGCGCATGGCGCAGTTGGATTCCTGGTCCAAAAGGGAGCAGAAAACATATGGGGCCCTTTTCGCTCAGGAGTTTCGTTGCCGAACCATTGCAAATTGCCATACCCACATCTAGGGTTAGGGTTACGAAAATGAGGTTTTTTACGGTGCCCGGAGAGGCCCGCGCATGGCGCAGTTGGATTCCTGGTCCAAAAGGGAGCAGAAAACGTATGGGGCCCTTTTCGCTCAGGAGTTTCGTTGCCGAGCAATTGTCTAACCCCGACTAGCACCTAGGGTTAGGGTTACGAAAATGAGGTTTTTTACGGTGCCCGGAGAGGCCCGCGCATGGCGCAGTTGGATTCCTGGTCCAAAAGGGAGCAGAAAACGTATGGGGCCCTTTTCGCTCAGGAGTTTCGTTGCCGAGCAATTGTCTAACCCCGACTAGCACCTAGGGTTAGGGTTACGAAAATGAGGTTTTTTACGGTGCCCGGAGAGGCCCGCGCATGGCGCAGTTGGATTCCTGGTCCAAAAGGGAGCAGAAAACGTATGGGGCCCTTTTCGCTCAGGAGTTTCGTTGCCGAACCATTGCAAATTGCCATACCCACATCTAGGGTTAGGGTTACGAAAATGAGGTTTTTCACGGTGCCCGGAGAGGCCCGCGCATGGCGCAGTTGGATTCCTGGTCCAAAAGGGAGCAGAAAACGTATGGGGCCCTTTTCGCTCAGGAGTTTCGTTGCCGAGCAATTGTCTAACCCCGACTAGCACCTAGGGTTAGGGTTACGAAAATGAGTTTTTTTACGGTGCCCGGAGAGGCCCGCGCATGGCGCAGTTGGATTCCTGGTCCAAAAGGGAGCAGAAAACGTATGGGGCCCTTTTCGCTCAGGAGTTTCGTTGCCGAACCATTGCAAATTGCCATACCCACATCTAGGGTTAGGGTTACGAAAATGAGTTTTTTTACGGTGCCCGGAGAGGCCCGCGCATGGCGCAGTTGGATTCCTGGTCCAAAAGGGAGCAGAAAACATATGGGGCCCTTTTCGCTCAGGAGTTTCGTTGCCGAACCATTGCAAATTGCCATACCCACATCTAGGGTTAGGGTTACGAAAATGAGGTTTTTTTACGGTGCCCGGAGAGGCCCGCGCATGGCGCAGTTGGATTCCTGGTCCAAAAGGGAGCAGAAAACGTATGGGGCCCTTTTCGCTCAGGAGTTTCGTTGCCGAACCATTGCAAATTGCCATACCCACATCTAGGGTTAGGGTTACGAAAATGAGGTTTTTTACGGTGCCCGGAGAGGCCCGCGCATGGCGCAGTTGGATTCCTGGTCCAAAAGGGAGCAGAAAACGTATGGGGCCCTTTTCGCTCAGGAGTTTCGTTGCCGAGCAATTGTCTAACCCCGACTAGCACCTAGGGTTAGGGTTACGAAAATGAGTTTTTTTACGGTGCCCGGAGAGGCCCGCGCATGGCGCAGTTGGATTCCTGGTCCAAAAGGGAGCAGAAAACGTATGGGGCCCTTTTCGCTCAGGAGTTTCGTTGCCGAACCATTGCAAATTGCCATACCCACATCTAGGGTTAGGGTTACGAAAATGAGTTTTTTTACGGTGCCCGGAGAGGCCCGCGCATGGCGCAGTTGGATTCCTGGTCCAAAAGGGAGCAGAAAACGTATGGGGCCCTTTTCGCTCAGGAGTTTCGTTGCCGAACCATTGCAAATTGCCATACCCACATCTAGGGTTAGGGTTACGAAAATGAGGTTTTTTACGGTGCCCGGAGAGGCCCGCGCATGGCGCAGTTGGATTCCTGGTCCAAAAGGGAGCAGAAAACGTATGGGGCCCTTTTCGCTCAGGAGTTTCGTTGCCGAGCAATTGTCTAACCCCGACTAGCACCTAGGGTTAGGGTTACGAAAATGAGTTTTTTTACGGTGCCCGGAGAGGCCCGCGCATGGCGCAGTTGGATTCCTGGTCCAAAAGGGAGCAGAAAACGTATGGGGCCCTTTTCGCTCAGGAGTTTCGTTGCCGAACCATTGCAAATTGCCATACCCACATCTAGGGTTAGGGTTACGAAAATGAGGTTTTTTACGGTGCCCGGAGAGGCCCGCGCATGGCGCAGTTGGATTCCTGGTCCAAAAGGGAGCAGAAAACGTATGGGGCCCTTTTCGCTCAGGAGTTTCGTTGCCGAACCATTGCAAATTGCCATACCCACATCTAGGGTTAGGGTTACGAAAATGAGGTTTTTTACGGTGCCCGGAGAGGCCCGCGCATGGCGCAGTTGGATTCCTGGTCCAAAAGGGAGCAGAAAACGTATGGGGCCCTTTTCGCTCAGGAGTTTCGTTGCCGAGCAATTGTCTAACCCCGACTAGCACCTAGGGTTAGGGTTACGAAAATGAGGTTTTTTACGGTGCCCGGAGAGGCCCGCGCATGGCGCAGTTGGATTCCTGGTCCAAAAGGGAGCAGAAAACGTATGGGGCCCTTTTCGCTCAGGAGTTTCGTTGCCGAACCATTGCAAATTGCCATACCCACATCTAGGGTTAGGGTTACGAAAATGAGGTTTTTTACGGTGCCCGGAGAGGCCCGCGCATGGCGCAATTGGATTCCTGGTCCAAAAGGGAGCAGAAAACGTATGGGGCCCTTTTCGCTCAGGAGTTTCGTTACCGAACCATTGCAAATTGCCATACCCACATCTAGGGTTAGGGTTACGAAAATGAGGTTTTTTACGGTGCCCGGAGAGGCCCGCGCATGGCGCAGTTGGATTCCTGGTCCAAAAGGGAGCAGAAAACGTATGGGGCCCTTTTCGCTCAGGAGTTTCGTTGCCGAGCAATTGTCTAACCCCGACTAGCACCTAGGGTTAGGGTTACGAAAATGAGTTTTTTTACGGTGCCCGGAGAGGCCCGCGCATGGCGCAGTTGGATTCCTGGTCCAAAAGGGAGCAGAAAACGTATGGGGCCCTTTTCGCTCAGGAGTTTCGTTGCCGAACCATTGCAAATTGCCATACCCACATCTAGGGTTAGGGTTACGAAAATGAGGTTTTTCACGGTGCCCGGAGAGGCCCGCGCATGGCGCAGTTGGATTCCTGGTCCAAAAGGGAGCAGAAAACGTATGGGGCCCTTTTCGCTCAGGAGTTTCGTTGCCGAGCAATTGTCTAACCCCGACTAGCACCTAGGGTTAGGGTTACGAAAATGAGTTTTTTTACGGTGCCCGGAGAGGCCCGCGCATGGCGCAGTTGGATTCCTGGTCCAAAAGGGAGCAGAAAACGTATGGGGCCCTTTTCGCTCAGGAGTTTCGTTGCCGAACCATTGCAAATTGCCATACCCACATCTAGGGTTAGGGTTACGAAAATGAGTTTTTTTACGGTGCCCGGAGAGGCCCGCGCATGGCGCAGTTGGATTCCTGGTCCAAAAGGGAGCAGAAAACGTATGGGGCCCTTTTCGCTCAGGAGTTTCGTTGCCGAACCATTGCAAATTGCCATACCCACATCTAGGGTTAGGGTTACGAAAATGAGTTTTTTTACGGTGCCCGGAGAGGCCCGCGCATGGCGCAGTTGGATTCCTGGTCCAAAAGGGAGCAGAAAACATATGGGGCCCTTTTCGCTCAGGAGTTTCGTTGCCGAACCATTGCAAATTGCCATACCCACATCTAGGGTTAGGGTTACGAAAATGAGGTTTTTTACGGTGCCCGGAGAGGCCCGCGCATGGCGCAGTTGGATTCCTGGTCCAAAAGGGAGCAGAAAACGTATGGGGCCCTTTTCGCTCAGGAGTTTCGTTGCCGAGCAATTGTCTAACCCCGACTAGCACCTAGGGTTAGGGTTACGAAAATGAGGTTTTTTACGGTGCCCGGAGAGGCCCGCGCATGGCGCAGTTGGATTCCTGGTCCAAAAGGGAGCAGAAAACGTATGGGGCCCTTTTCGCTCAGGAGTTTCGTTGCCGAGCAATTGTCTAACCCCGACTAGCACCTAGGGTTAGGGTTACGAAAATGAGGTTTTTTACGGTGCCCGGAGAGGCCCGCGCATGGCGCAGTTGGATTCCTGGTCCAAAAGGGAGCAGAAAACGTATGGGGCCCTTTTCGCTCAGGAGTTTCGTTGCCGAACCATTGCAAATTGCCATACCCACATCTAGGGTTAGGGTTACGAAAATGAGGTTTTTCACGGTGCCCGGAGAGGCCCGCGCATGGCGCAGTTGGATTCCTGGTCCAAAAGGGAGCAGAAAACGTATGGGGCCCTTTTCGCTCAGGAGTTTCGTTGCCGAGCAATTGTCTAACCCCGACTAGCACCTAGGGTTAGGGTTACGAAAATGAGTTTTTTTACGGTGCCCGGAGAGGCCCGCGCATGGCGCAGTTGGATTCCTGGTCCAAAAGGGAGCAGAAAACGTATGGGGCCCTTTTCGCTCAGGAGTTTCGTTGCCGAACCATTGCAAATTGCCATACCCACATCTAGGGTTAGGGTTACGAAAATGAGTTTTTTTACGGTGCCCGGAGAGGCCCGCGCATGGCGCAGTTGGATTCCTGGTCCAAAAGGGAGCAGAAAACATATGGGGCCCTTTTCGCTCAGGAGTTTCGTTGCCGAACCATTGCAAATTGCCATACCCACATCTAGGGTTAGGGTTACGAAAATGAGGTTTTTTTACGGTGCCCGGAGAGGCCCGCGCATGGCGCAGTTGGATTCCTGGTCCAAAAGGGAGCAGAAAACGTATGGGGCCCTTTTCGCTCAGGAGTTTCGTTGCCGAACCATTGCAAATTGCCATACCCACATCTAGGGTTAGGGTTACGAAAATGAGGTTTTTTACGGTGCCCGGAGAGGCCCGCGCATGGCGCAGTTGGATTCCTGGTCCAAAAGGGAGCAGAAAACGTATGGGGCCCTTTTCGCTCAGGAGTTTCGTTGCCGAGCAATTGTCTAACCCCGACTAGCACCTAGGGTTAGGGTTACGAAAATGAGTTTTTTTACGGTGCCCGGAGAGGCCCGCGCATGGCGCAGTTGGATTCCTGGTCCAAAAGGGAGCAGAAAACGTATGGGGCCCTTTTCGCTCAGGAGTTTCGTTGCCGAACCATTGCAAATTGCCATACCCACATCTAGGGTTAGGGTTACGAAAATGAGTTTTTTTACGGTGCCCGGAGAGGCCCGCGCATGGCGCAGTTGGATTCCTGGTCCAAAAGGGAGCAGAAAACGTATGGGGCCCTTTTCGCTCAGGAGTTTCGTTGCCGAACCATTGCAAATTGCCATACCCACATCTAGGGTTAGGGTTACGAAAATGAGGTTTTTTACGGTGCCCGGAGAGGCCCGCGCATGGCGCAGTTGGATTCCTGGTCCAAAAGGGAGCAGAAAACGTATGGGGCCCTTTTCGCTCAGGAGTTTCGTTGCCGAGCAATTGTCTAACCCCGACTAGCACCTAGGGTTAGGGTTACGAAAATGAGTTTTTTTACGGTGCCCGGAGAGGCCCGCGCATGGCGCAGTTGGATTCCTGGTCCAAAAGGGAGCAGAAAACGTATGGGGCCCTTTTCGCTCAGGAGTTTCGTTGCCGAACCATTGCAAATTGCCATACCCACATCTAGGGTTAGGGTTACGAAAATGAGGTTTTTTACGGTGCCCGGAGAGGCCCGCGCATGGCGCAGTTGGATTCCTGGTCCAAAAGGGAGCAGAAAACGTATGGGGCCCTTTTCGCTCAGGAGTTTCGTTGCCGAACCATTGCAAATTGCCATACCCACATCTAGGGTTAGGGTTACGAAAATGAGGTTTTTTACGGTGCCCGGAGAGGCCCGCGCATGGCGCAGTTGGATTCCTGGTCCAAAAGGGAGCAGAAAACGTATGGGGCCCTTTTCGCTCAGGAGTTTCGTTGCCGAGCAATTGTCTAACCCCGACTAGCACCTAGGGTTAGGGTTACGAAAATGAGGTTTTTTACGGTGCCCGGAGAGGCCCGCGCATGGCGCAGTTGGATTCCTGGTCCAAAAGGGAGCAGAAAACGTATGGGGCCCTTTTCGCTCAGGAGTTTCGTTGCCGAACCATTGCAAATTGCCATACCCACATCTAGGGTTAGGGTTACGAAAATGAGGTTTTTTACGGTGCCCGGAGAGGCCCGCGCATGGCGCAATTGGATTCCTGGTCCAAAAGGGAGCAGAAAACGTATGGGGCCCTTTTCGCTCAGGAGTTTCGTTACCGAACCATTGCAAATTGCCATACCCACATCTAGGGTTAGGGTTACGAAAATGAGGTTTTTTACGGTGCCCGGAGAGGCCCGCGCATGGCGCAGTTGGATTCCTGGTCCAAAAGGGAGCAGAAAACGTATGGGGCCCTTTTCGCTCAGGAGTTTCGTTGCCGAGCAATTGTCTAACCCCGACTAGCACCTAGGGTTAGGGTTACGAAAATGAGTTTTTTTACGGTGCCCGGAGAGGCCCGCGCATGGCGCAGTTGGATTCCTGGTCCAAAAGGGAGCAGAAAACGTATGGGGCCCTTTTCGCTCAGGAGTTTCGTTGCCGAACCATTGCAAATTGCCATACCCACATCTAGGGTTAGGGTTACGAAAATGAGGTTTTTCACGGTGCCCGGAGAGGCCCGCGCATGGCGCAGTTGGATTCCTGGTCCAAAAGGGAGCAGAAAACGTATGGGGCCCTTTTCGCTCAGGAGTTTCGTTGCCGAGCAATTGTCTAACCCCGACTAGCACCTAGGGTTAGGGTTACGAAAATGAGTTTTTTTACGGTGCCCGGAGAGGCCCGCGCATGGCGCAGTTGGATTCCTGGTCCAAAAGGGAGCAGAAAACGTATGGGGCCCTTTTCGCTCAGGAGTTTCGTTGCCGAACCATTGCAAATTGCCATACCCACATCTAGGGTTAGGGTTACGAAAATGAGTTTTTTTACGGTGCCCGGAGAGGCCCGCGCATGGCGCAGTTGGATTCCTGGTCCAAAAGGGAGCAGAAAACGTATGGGGCCCTTTTCGCTCAGGAGTTTCGTTGCCGAACCATTGCAAATTGCCATACCCACATCTAGGGTTAGGGTTACGAAAATGAGTTTTTTTACGGTGCCCGGAGAGGCCCGCGCATGGCGCAGTTGGATTCCTGGTCCAAAAGGGAGCAGAAAACATATGGGGCCCTTTTCGCTCAGGAGTTTCGTTGCCGAACCATTGCAAATTGCCATACCCACATCTAGGGTTAGGGTTACGAAAATGAGGTTTTTTACGGTGCCCGGAGAGGCCCGCGCATGGCGCAGTTGGATTCCTGGTCCAAAAGGGAGCAGAAAACGTATGGGGCCCTTTTCGCTCAGGAGTTTCGTTGCCGAACCATTGCAAATTGCCATACCCACATCTAGGGTTAGGGTTACGAAAATGAGGTTTTTTACGGTGCCCGGAGAGGCCCGCGCATGGCGCAGTTGGATTCCTGGTCCAAAAGGGAGCAGAAAACGTATGGGGCCCTTTTCGCTCAGGAGTTTCGTTGCCGAGCAATTGTCTAACCCCGACTAGCACCTAGGGTTAGGGTTACGAAAATGAGTTTTTTTACGGTGCCCGGAGAGGCCCGCGCATGGCGCAGTTGGATTCCTGGTCCAAAAGGGAGCAGAAAACGTATGGGGCCCTTTTCGCTCAGGAGTTTCGTTGCCGAACCATTGCAAATTGCCATACCCACATCTAGGGTTAGGGTTACGAAAATGAGTTTTTTTACGGTGCCCGGAGAGGCCCGCGCATGGCGCAGTTGGATTCCTGGTCCAAAAGGGAGCAGAAAACGTATGGGGCCCTTTTCGCTCAGGAGTTTCGTTGCCGAACCATTGCAAATTGCCATACCCACATCTAGGGTTAGGGTTACGAAAATGAGGTTTTTTACGGTGCCCGGAGAGGCCCGCGCATGGCGCAGTTGGATTCCTGGTCCAAAAGGGAGCAGAAAACGTATGGGGCCCTTTTCGCTCAGGAGTTTCGTTGCCGAGCAATTCTCTAACCCCGACTAGCACCTAGGGTTAGGGTTACGAAAATGAGTTTTTTTACGGTGCCCGGAGAGGCCCGCGCATGGCGCAGTTGGATTCCTGGTCCAAAAGGGAGCAGAAAACGTATGGGGCCCTTTTCGCTCAGGAGTTTCGTTGCCGAACCATTGCAAATTGCCATACCCACATCTAGGGTTAGGGTTACGAAAATGAGGTTTTTTACGGTGCCCGGAGAGGCCCGCGCATGGCGCAGTTGGATTCCTGGTCCAAAAGGGAGCAGAAAACGTATGGGGCCCTTTTCGCTCAGGAGTTTCGTTGCCGAACCATTGCAAATTGCCATACCCACATCTAGGGTTAGGGTTACGAAAATGAGGTTTTTTACGGTGCCCGGAGAGGCCCGCGCATGGCGCAGTTGGATTCCTGGTCCAAAAGGGAGCAGAAAACGTATGGGGCCCTTTTCGCTCAGGAGTTTCGTTGCCGAGCAATTGTCTAACCCCGACTAGCACCTAGGGTTAGGGTTACGAAAATGAGGTTTTTTACGGTGCCCGGAGAGGCCCGCGCATGGCGCAGTTGGATTCCTGGTCCAAAAGGGAGCAGAAAACGTATGGGGCCCTTTTCGCTCAGGAGTTTCGTTGCCGAACCATTGCAAATTGCCATACCCACATCTAGGGTTAGGGTTACGAAAATGAGGTTTTTTACGGTCCCCGGAGAGGCCCGCGCATGGCGCAGTTGGATTCCTGGTCCAAAAGGGAGCAGAAAACGTATGGGGCCCTTTTCGCTCAGGAGTTTCGTTGCCGAACCATTGCAAATTGCCATACCCACATCTAGGGTTAGGGTTACGAAAATGAGGTTTTTTACGGTGCCCGGAGAGGCCCGCGCATGGCGCAGTTGGATTCCTGGTCCAAAAGGGAGCAGAAAACGTATGGGGCCCTTTTCGCTCAGGAGTTTCGTTGCCGAACCATTGCAAATTGCCATACCCACATCTAGGGTTAGGGTTACGAAAATGAGGTTTTTTACGGTGCCCGGAGAGGCCCGCGCATGGCGCAGTTGGATTCCTGGTCCAAAAGGGAGCAGAAAACGTATGGGGCCCTTTTCGCTCAGGAGTTTCGTTGCCGAGCAATTGTCTAACCCCGACTAGCACCTAGGGTTAGGGTTACGAAAATGAGGTTTTTTACGGTGCCCGGAGAGGCCCGCGCATGGCGCAGTTGGATTCCTGGTCCAAAAGGGAGCAGAAAACGTATGGGGCCCTTTTCGCTCAGGAGTTTCGTTGCCGAGCAATTGTCTAACCCCGACTAGCACCTAGGGTTAGGGTTACGAAAATGAGGTTTTTTACGGTGCCCGGAGAGGCCCGCGCATGGCGCAGTTGGATTCCTGGTCCAAAAGGGAGCAGAAAACGTATGGGGCCCTTTTCGCTCAGGAGTTTCGTTGCCGAACCATTGCAAATTGCCATACGCACATCTAGGGTTAGGGTTACGAAAATGAGGTTTTTTACGGTGCCCGGAGAGGCCCGCGCATGGCGCAGTTGGATTCCTGGTCCAAAAGGGAGCAGAAAACGTATGGGGCCCTTTCCGCTCAGGAGTTTCGTTGCCGAACCATTGCAAATTGCCATACCCACATCTAGGGTTAGGGTTACGAAAATGAGGTTTTTTACGGTCCCCGGAGAGGCCCGCGCATGGCGCAGTTGGATTCCTGGTCCAAAAGGGAGCAGAAAACGTATGGGGCCCTTTTCGCTCAGGAGTTTCGTTGCCGAACCATTGCAAATTGCCATACCCACATCTAGGGTTAGGGTTACGAAAATGAGGTTTTTTACGGTCCCCGGAGAGGCCCGCGCATGGCGCAGTTGGATTCCTGGTCCAAAAGGGAGCAGAAAACGTATGGGGCCCTTTTCGCTCAGGAGTTTCGTTGCCGAACCATTGCAAATTGCCATACCCACATCTAGGGTTAGGGTTACGAAAATGAGTTTTTTTACGGTGCCCGGAGAGGCCCGCGCATGGCGCAGTTGGATTCCTGGTCCAAAAGGGAGCAGAAAACGTATGGGGCCCTTTTCGCTCAGGAGTTTCGTTGCCGAACCATTGCAAATTGCCATACCCACATCTAGGGTTAGGGTTACGAAAATGAGGTTTTTTACGGTGCCCGGAGAGGCCCGCGCATGGCGCAGTTGGATTCCTGGTCCAAAAGGGAGCAGAAAACGTATGGGGCCCTTTTCGCTCAGGAGTTTCGTTGCCGAGCAATTGTCTAACCCCGACTAGCACCTAGGGTTAGGGTTACGAAAATGAGGTTTTTTACGGTGCCCGGAGAGGCCCGCGCATGGCGCAGTTGGATTCCTGGTCCAAAAGGGAGCAGAAAACGTATGGGGCCCTTTTCGCTCAGGAGTTTCGTTGCCGAACCATTGCAAATTGCCATACCCACATCTAGGGTTAGGGTTACGAAAATGAGGTTTTTTACGGTCCCCGGAGAGGCCCGCGCATGGCGCAGTTGGATTCCTGGTCCAAAAGGGAGCAGAAAACGTATGGGGCCCTTTTCGCTCAGGAGTTTCGTTGCCGAACCATTGCAAATTGCCATACCCACATCTAGGGTTAGGGTTACGAAAATGAGGTTTTTTACGGTGCCCGGAGAGGCCCGCGCATGGCGCAGTTGGATTCCTGGTCCAAAAGGGAGCAGAAAACGTATGGGGCCCTTTTCGCTCAGGAGTTTCGTTGCCGAACCATTGCAAATTGCCATACCCACATCTAGGGTTAGGGTTACGAAAATGAGGTTTTTTACGGTGCCCGGAGAGGCCCGCGCATGGCGCAGTTGGATTCCTGGTCCAAAAGGGAGCAGAAAACGTATGGGGCCCTTTTCGCTCAGGAGTTTCGTTGCCGAGCAATTGTCTAACCCCGACTAGCACCTAGGGTTAGGGTTACGAAAATGAGGTTTTTTACGGTGCCCGGAGAGGCCCGCGCATGGCGCAGTTGGATTCCTGGTCCAAAAGGGAGCAGAAAACGTATGGGGCCCTTTTCGCTCAGGAGTTTCGTTGCCGAACCATTGCAAATTGCCATACGCACATCTAGGGTTAGGGTTACGAAAATGAGGTTTTTTACGGTGCCCGGAGAGGCCCGCGCATGGCGCAGTTGGATTCCTGGTCCAAAAGGGAGCAGAAAACGTATGGGGCCCTTTCCGCTCAGGAGTTTCGTTGCCGAACCATTGCAAATTGCCATACCCACATCTAGGGTTAGGGTTACGAAAATGAGGTTTTTTACGGTCCCCGGAGAGGCCCGCGCATGGCGCAGTTGGATTCCTGGTCCAAAAGGGAGCAGAAAACGTATGGGGCCCTTTTCGCTCAGGAGTTTCGTTGCCGAACCATTGCAAATTGCCATACCCACATCTAGGGTTAGGGTTACGAAAATGAGGTTTTTTACGGTCCCCGGAGAGGCCCGCGCATGGCGCAGTTGGATTCCTGGTCCAAAAGGGAGCAGAAAACGTATGGGGCCCTTTTCGCTCAGGAGTTTCGTTGCCGAACCATTGCAAATTGCCATACCCACATCTAGGGTTAGGGTTACGAAAATGAGTTTTTTTACGGTGCCCGGAGAGGCCCGCGCATGGCGCAGTTGGATTCCTGGTCCAAAAGGGAGCAGAAAACGTATGGGGCCCTTTTCGCTCAGGAGTTTCGTTGCCGAACCATTGCAAATTGCCATACCCACATCTAGGGTTAGGGTTACGAAAATGAGTTTTTTTACGGTGCCCGGAGAGGCCCGCGCATGGCGCAGTTGGATTCCTGGTCCAAAAGGGAGCAGAAAACGTATGGGGCCCTTTTCGCTCAGGAGTTTCGTTGCCGAACCATTGCAAATTGCCATACCCACATCTAGGGTTAGGGTTACGAAAATGAGTTTTTTTACGGTGCCCGGAGAGGCCCGCGCATGGCGCAGTTGGATTCCTGGTCCAAAAGGGAGCAGAAAACGTATGGGGCCCTTTTCGCTCAGGAGTTTCGTTGCCGAGCAATTGTCTAACCCCGACTAGCACCTAGGGTTAGGGTTACGAAAATGAGTTTTTTTACGGTGCCCGGAGAGGCCCGCGCATGGCGCAGTTGGATTCCTGGTCCAAAAGGGAGCAGAAAACGTATGGGGCCCTTTTCGCTCAGGAGTTTCGTTGCCGAACCATTGCAAATTGCCATACCCACATCTAGGGTTAGGGTTACGAAAATGAGTTTTTTTACGGTGCCCGGAGAGGCCCGCGCATGGCGCAGTTGGATTCCTGGTCCAAAAGGGAGCAGAAAACGTATGGGGCCCTTTTCGCTCAGGAGTTTCGTTGCCGAACCATTGCAAATTGCCATACCCACATCTAGGGTTAGGGTTACGAAAATGAGGTTTTTTACGGTGCCCGGAGAGGCCCGCGCATGGCGCAGTTGGATTCCTGGTCCAAAAGGGAGCAGAAAACGTATGGGGCCCTTTTCGCTCAGGAGTTTCGTTGCCGAGCAATTGTCTAACCCCGACTAGCACCTAGGGTTAGGGTTACGAAAATGAGTTTTTTTACGGTGCCCGGAGAGGCCCGCGCATGGCGCAGTTGGATTCCTGGTCCAAAAGGGAGCAGAAAACGTATGGGGCCCTTTTCGCTCAGGAGTTTCGTTGCCGAACCATTGCAAATTGCCATACCCACATCTAGGGTTAGGGTTACGAAAATGAGGTTTTTTACGGTGCCCGGAGAGGCCCGCGCATGGCGCAGTTGGATTCCTGGTCCAAAAGGGAGCAGAAAACGTATGGGGCCCTTTTCGCTCAGGAGTTTCGTTGCCGAACCATTGCAAATTGCCATACCCACATCTAGGGTTAGGGTTACGAAAATGAGGTTTTTTACGGTGCCCGGAGAGGCCCGCGCATGGCGCAGTTGGATTCCTGGTCCAAAAGGGAGCAGAAAACGTATGGGGCCCTTTTCGCTCAGGAGTTTCGTTGCCGAGCAATTGTCTAACCCCGACTAGCACCTAGGGTTAGGGTTACGAAAATGAGGTTTTTTACGGTGCCCGGAGAGGCCCGCGCATGGCGCAGTTGGATTCCTGGTCCAAAAGGGAGCAGAAAACGTATGGGGCCCTTTTCGCTCAGGAGTTTCGTTGCCGAACCATTGCAAATTGCCATACCCACATCTAGGGTTAGGGTTACGAAAATGAGGTTTTTTACGGTCCCCGGAGAGGCCCGCGCATGGCGCAGTTGGATTCCTGGTCCAAAAGGGAGCAGAAAACGTATGGGGCCCTTTTCGCTCAGGAGTTTCGTTGCCGAACCATTGCAAATTGCCATACCCACATCTAGGGTTAGGGTTACGAAAATGAGGTTTTTTACGGTGCCCGGAGAGGCCCGCGCATGGCGCAGTTGGATTCCTGGTCCAAAAGGGAGCAGAAAACGTATGGGGCCCTTTTCGCTCAGGAGTTTCGTTGCCGAACCATTGCAAATTGCCATACCCACATCTAGGGTTAGGGTTACGAAAATGAGGTTTTTTACGGTGCCCGGAGAGGCCCGCGCATGGCGCAGTTGGATTCCTGGTCCAAAAGGGAGCAGAAAACGTATGGGGCCCTTTTCGCTCAGGAGTTTCGTTGCCGAGCAATTGTCTAACCCCGACTAGCACCTAGGGTTAGGGTTACGAAAATGAGGTTTTTTACGGTGCCCGGAGAGGCCCGCGCATGGCGCAGTTGGATTCCTGGTCCAAAAGGGAGCAGAAAACGTATGGGGCCCTTTTCGCTCAGGAGTTTCGTTGCCGAACCATTGCAAATTGCCATACCCACATCTAGGGTTAGGGTTACGAAAATGAGGTTTTTTACGGTCCCCGGAGAGGCCCGCGCATGGCGCAGTTGGATTCCTGGTCCAAAAGGGAGCAGAAAACGTATGGGGCCCTTTTCGCTCAGGAGTCTCGTTGCCGAACCATTGCAAATTGCCATACCCACATCTAGGGTTAGGGTTACGAAAATGAGGTTTTTTACGGTGCCCGGAGAGGCCCGCGCATGGCGCAGTTGGATTCCTGGTCCAAAAGGGAGCAGAAAACGTATGGGGCCCTTTTCGCTCAGGAGTTTCGTTGCCGAACCATTGCAAATTGCCATACCCACATCTAGGGTTAGGGTTACGAAAATGAGGTTTTTTACGGTGCCCGGAGAGGCCCGCGCATGGCGCAGTTGGATTCCTGGTCCAAAAGGGAGCAGAAAACGTATGGGGCCCTTTTCGCTCAGGAGTTTCGTTGCCGAGCAATTGTCTAACCCCGACTAGCACCTAGGGTTAGGGTTACGAAAATGAGGTTTTTTACGGTGCCCGGAGAGGCCCGCGCATGGCGCAGTTGGATTCCTGGTCCAAAAGGGAGCAGAAAACGTATGGGGCCCTTTTCGCTCAGGAGTTTCGTTGCCGAGCAATTGTCTAACCCCGACTAGCACCTAGGGTTAGGGTTACGAAAATGAGGTTTTTTACGGTGCCCGGAGAGGCCCGCGCATGGCGCAGTTGGATTCCTGGTCCAAAAGGGAGCAGAAAACGTATGGGGCCCTTTTCGCTCAGGAGTTTCGTTGCCGAACCATTGCAAATTGCCATACGCACATCTAGGGTTAGGGTTACGAAAATGAGGTTTTTTACGGTGCCCGGAGAGGCCCGCGCATGGCGCAGTTGGATTCCTGGTCCAAAAGGGAGCAGAAAACGTATGGGGCCCTTTCCGCTCAGGAGTTTCGTTGCCGAACCATTGCAAATTGCCATACCCACATCTAGGGTTAGGGTTACGAAAATGAGGTTTTTTACGGTCCCCGGAGAGGCCCGCGCATGGCGCAGTTGGATTCCTGGTCCAAAAGGGAGCAGAAAACGTATGGGGCCCTTTTCGCTCAGGAGTTTCGTTGCCGAACCATTGCAAATTGCCATACCCACATCTAGGGTTAGGGTTACGAAAATGAGGTTTTTTACGGTCCCCGGAGAGGCCCGCGCATGGCGCAGTTGGATTCCTGGTCCAAAAGGGAGCAGAAAACGTATGGGGCCCTTTTCGCTCAGGAGTTTCGTTGCCGAACCATTGCAAATTGCCATACCCACATCTAGGGTTAGGGTTACGAAAATGAGTTTTTTTACGGTGCCCGGAGAGGCCCGCGCATGGCGCAGTTGGATTCCTGGTCCAAAAGGGAGCAGAAAACGTATGGGGCCCTTTTCGCTCAGGAGTTTCGTTGCCGAACCATTGCAAATTGCCATACCCACATCTAGGGTTAGGGTTACGAAAATGAGGTTTTTTACGGTGCCCGGAGAGGCCCGCGCATGGCGCAGTTGGATTCCTGGTCCAAAAGGGAGCAGAAAACGTATGGGGCCCTTTTCGCTCAGGAGTTTCGTTGCCGAGCAATTGTCTAACCCCGACTAGCACCTAGGGTTAGGGTTACGAAAATGAGGTTTTTTACGGTGCCCGGAGAGGCCCGCGCATGGCGCAGTTGGATTCCTGGTCCAAAAGGGAGCAGAAAACGTATGGGGCCCTTTTCGCTCAGGAGTTTCGTTGCCGAACCATTGCAAATTGCCATACCCACATCTAGGGTTAGGGTTACGAAAATGAGGTTTTTTACGGTCCCCGGAGAGGCCCGCGCATGGCGCAGTTGGATTCCTGGTCCAAAAGGGAGCAGAAAACGTATGGGGCCCTTTTCGCTCAGGAGTTTCGTTGCCGAACCATTGCAAATTGCCATACCCACATCTAGGGTTAGGGTTACGAAAATGAGGTTTTTTACGGTGCCCGGAGAGGCCCGCGCATGGCGCAGTTGGATTCCTGGTCCAAAAGGGAGCAGAAAACGTATGGGGCCCTTTTCGCTCAGGAGTTTCGTTGCCGAACCATTGCAAATTGCCATACCCACATCTAGGGTTAGGGTTACGAAAATGAGGTTTTTTACGGTGCCCGGAGAGGCCCGCGCATGGCGCAGTTGGATTCCTGGTCCAAAAGGGAGCAGAAAACGTATGGGGCCCTTTTCGCTCAGGAGTTTCGTTGCCGAGCAATTGTCTAACCCCGACTAGCACCTAGGGTTAGGGTTACGAAAATGAGGTTTTTTACGGTGCCCGGAGAGGCCCGCGCATGGCGCAGTTGGATTCCTGGTCCAAAAGGGAGCAGAAAACGTATGGGGCCCTTTTCGCTCAGGAGTTTCGTTGCCGAACCATTGCAAATTGCCATACGCACATCTAGGGTTAGGGTTACGAAAATGAGGTTTTTTACGGTGCCCGGAGAGGCCCGCGCATGGCGCAGTTGGATTCCTGGTCCAAAAGGGAGCAGAAAACGTATGGGGCCCTTTCCGCTCAGGAGTTTCGTTGCCGAACCATTGCAAATTGCCATACCCACATCTAGGGTTAGGGTTACGAAAATGAGGTTTTTTACGGTCCCCGGAGAGGCCCGCGCATGGCGCAGTTGGATTCCTGGTCCAAAAGGGAGCAGAAAACGTATGGGGCCCTTTTCGCTCAGGAGTTTCGTTGCCGAACCATTGCAAATTGCCATACCCACATCTAGGGTTAGGGTTACGAAAATGAGGTTTTTTACGGTCCCCGGAGAGGCCCGCGCATGGCGCAGTTGGATTCCTGGTCCAAAAGGGAGCAGAAAACGTATGGGGCCCTTTTCGCTCAGGAGTTTCGTTGCCGAACCATTGCAAATTGCCATACCCACATCTAGGGTTAGGGTTACGAAAATGAGTTTTTTTACGGTGCCCGGAGAGGCCCGCGCATGGCGCAGTTGGATTCCTGGTCCAAAAGGGAGCAGAAAACGTATGGGGCCCTTTTCGCTCAGGAGTTTCGTTGCCGAACCATTGCAAATTGCCATACCCACATCTAGGGTTAGGGTTACGAAAATGAGGTTTTTTACGGTGCCCGGAGAGGCCCGCGCATGGCGCAGTTGGATTCCTGGTCCAAAAGGGAGCAGAAAACGTATGGGGCCCTTTTCGCTCAGGAGTTTCGTTGCCGAACCATTGCAAATTGCCATACCCACATCTAGGGTTAGGGTTACGAAAATGAGGTTTTTTACGGTGCCCGGAGAGGCCCGCGCATGGCGCAGTTGGATTCCTGGTCCAAAAGGGAGCAGAAAACGTATGGGGCCCTTTTCGCTCAGGAGTTTCGTTGCCGAGCAATTGTCTAACCCCGACTAGCACCTAGGGTTAGGGTTACGAAAATGAGGTTTTTTACGGTGCCCGGAGAGGCCCGCGCATGGCGCAGTTGGATTCCTGGTCCAAAAGGGAGCAGAAAACGTATGGGGCCCTTTTCGCTCAGGAGTTTCGTTGCCGAGCAATTGTCTAACCCCGACTAGCACCTAGGGTTAGGGTTACGAAAATGAGGTTTTTTACGGTGCCCGGAGAGGCCCGCGCATGGCGCAGTTGGATTCCTGGTCCAAAAGGGAGCAGAAAACGTATGGGGCCCTTTTCGCTCAGGAGTTTCGTTGCCGAACCATTGCAAATTGCCATACGCACATCTAGGGTTAGGGTTACGAAAATGAGGTTTTTTACGGTGCCCGGAGAGGCCCGCGCATGGCGCAGTTGGATTCCTGGTCCAAAAGGGAGCAGAAAACGTATGGGGCCCTTTCCGCTCAGGAGTTTCGTTGCCGAACCATTGCAAATTGCCATACCCACATCTAGGGTTAGGGTTACGAAAATGAGGTTTTTTACGGTCCCCGGAGAGGCCCGCGCATGGCGCAGTTGGATTCCTGGTCCAAAAGGGAGCAGAAAACGTATGGGGCCCTTTTCGCTCAGGAGTTTCGTTGCCGAACCATTGCAAATTGCCATACCCACATCTAGGGTTAGGGTTACGAAAATGAGGTTTTTTACGGTCCCCGGAGAGGCCCGCGCATGGCGCAGTTGGATTCCTGGTCCAAAAGGGAGCAGAAAACGTATGGGGCCCTTTTCGCTCAGGAGTTTCGTTGCCGAACCATTGCAAATTGCCATACCCACATCTAGGGTTAGGGTTACGAAAATGAGTTTTTTTACGGTGCCCGGAGAGGCCCGCGCATGGCGCAGTTGGATTCCTGGTCCAAAAGGGAGCAGAAAACGTATGGGGCCCTTTTCGCTCAGGAGTTTCGTTGCCGAACCATTGCAAATTGCCATACCCACATCTAGGGTTAGGGTTACGAAAATGAGGTTTTTTACGGTGCCCGGAGAGGCCCGCGCATGGCGCAGTTGGATTCCTGGTCCAAAAGGGAGCAGAAAACGTATGGGGCCCTTTTCGCTCAGGAGTTTCGTTGCCGAGCAATTGTCTAACCCCGACTAGCACCTAGGGTTAGGGTTACGAAAATGAGGTTTTTTACGGTGCCCGGAGAGGCCCGCGCATGGCGCAGTTGGATTCCTGGTCCAAAAGGGAGCAGAAAACGTATGGGGCCCTTTTCGCTCAGGAGTTTCGTTGCCGAACCATTGCAAATTGCCATACCCACATCTAGGGTTAGGGTTACGAAAATGAGGTTTTTTACGGTCCCCGGAGAGGCCCGCGCATGGCGCAGTTGGATTCCTGGTCCAAAAGGGAGCAGAAAACGTATGGGGCCCTTTTCGCTCAGGAGTTTCGTTGCCGAACCATTGCAAATTGCCATACCCACATCTAGGGTTAGGGTTACGAAAATGAGGTTTTTTACGGTGCCCGGAGAGGCCCGCGCATGGCGCAGTTGGATTCCTGGTCCAAAAGGGAGCAGAAAACGTATGGGGCCCTTTTCGCTCAGGAGTTTCGTTGCCGAACCATTGCAAATTGCCATACCCACATCTAGGGTTAGGGTTACGAAAATGAGGTTTTTTACGGTGCCCGGAGAGGCCCGCGCATGGCGCAGTTGGATTCCTGGTCCAAAAGGGAGCAGAAAACGTATGGGGCCCTTTTCGCTCAGGAGTTTCGTTGCCGAGCAATTGTCTAACCCCGACTAGCACCTAGGGTTAGGGTTACGAAAATGAGGTTTTTTACGGTGCCCGGAGAGGCCCGCGCATGGCGCAGTTGGATTCCTGGTCCAAAAGGGAGCAGAAAACGTATGGGGCCCTTTTCGCTCAGGAGTTTCGTTGCCGAACCATTGCAAATTGCCATACGCACATCTAGGGTTAGGGTTACGAAAATGAGGTTTTTTACGGTGCCCGGAGAGGCCCGCGCATGGCGCAGTTGGATTCCTGGTCCAAAAGGGAGCAGAAAACGTATGGGGCCCTTTCCGCTCAGGAGTTTCGTTGCCGAACCATTGCAAATTGCCATACCCACATCTAGGGTTAGGGTTACGAAAATGAGGTTTTTTACGGTCCCCGGAGAGGCCCGCGCATGGCGCAGTTGGATTCCTGGTCCAAAAGGGAGCAGAAAACGTATGGGGCCCTTTTCGCTCAGGAGTTTCGTTGCCGAACCATTGCAAATTGCCATACCCACATCTAGGGTTAGGGTTACGAAAATGAGGTTTTTTACGGTCCCCGGAGAGGCCCGCGCATGGCGCAGTTGGATTCCTGGTCCAAAAGGGAGCAGAAAACGTATGGGGCCCTTTTCGCTCAGGAGTTTTGTTGCCGAGCAATTGTCTAACCCCGACTAGCACCTAGGGTTAGGGTTACGAAAATGAGTTTTTTTACGGTGCCCGGAGAGGCCCGCGCATGGCGCAGTTGGATTCCTGGTCCAAAAGGGAGCAGAAAACGTATGGGGCCCTTTTCGCTCAGGAGTTTCGTTGCCGAACCATTGCAAATTGCCATACCCACATCTAGGGTTAGGGTTACGAAAATGAGTTTTTTTACGGTGCCCGGAGAGGCCCGCGCATGGCGCAGTTGGATTCCTGGTCCAAAAGGGAGCAGAAAACGTATGGGGCCCTTTTCGCTCAGGAGTTTCGTTGCCGAACCATTGCAAATTGCCATACCCACATCTAGGGTTAGGGTTACGAAAATGAGTTTTTTTACGGTGCCCGGAGAGGCCCGCGCATGGCGCAGTTGGATTTCTGGTCCAAAAGGGAGCAGAAAACGTATGGGGCCCTTTTCGCTCAGGAGTTTCGTTGCCGAGCAATTGTCTAACCCCGACTAGCACCTAGGGTTAGGGTTACGAAAATGAGTTTTTTTACGGTGCCCGGAGAGGCCCGCGCATGGCGCAGTTGGATTCCTGGTCCAAAAGGGAGCAGAAAACGTATGGGGCCCTTTTCGCTCAGGAGTTTCGTTGCCGAGCAATTGTCTAACCCCGACTAGCACCTAGGGTTAGGGTTACGAAAATGAGTTTTTTTACGGTGCCCGGAGAGGCCCGCGCATGGCGCAGTTGGATTCCTGGTCCAAAAGGGAGCAGAAAACGTATGGGGCCCTTTTCGCTCAGGAGTTTCGTTGCCGAGCAATTGTCTAACCCCGACTAGCACCTAGGGTTAGGGTTACGAAAATGAGGTTTTTTACGGTGCCCGGAGAGGCCCGCGCATGGCGCAGTTGGATTCCTGGTCCAAAAGGGAGCAGAAAACGTATGGGGCCCTTTTCGCTCAGGAGTTTCGTTGCCGAACCATTGCAAATTGCCATACCCACATCTAGGGTTAGGGTTACGAAAATGAGGTTTTTTACGGTGCCCGGAGAGGCCCGCGCATGGCGCAGTTGGATTCCTGGTCCAAAAGGGAGCAGAAAACATATGGGGCCCTTTTCGCTCAGGAGTTTCGTTGCCGAACCATTGCAAATTGCCATACCCACATCTAGGGTTAGGGTTACGAAAATGAGGTTTTTTACGGTGCCCGGAGAGGCCCGCGCATGGCGCAGTTGGATTCCTGGTCCAAAAGGGAGCAGAAAACGTATGGGGCCCTTTTCGCTCAGGAGTTTCGTTGCTGAGCAATTGTCTAACCCCGACTAGCACCTAGGGTTAGGGTTACGAAAATGAGTTTTTTTACGGTGCCCGGAGAGGCCCGCGCATGGCGCAGTTGGATTCCTGGTCCAAAAGGGAGCAGAAAACGTATGGGGCCCTTTTCGCTCAGGAGTTTCATTGCCGAACCATTGCAAATTGCCATACCCACATCTAGGGTTAGGGTTACGAAAATGAGGTTTTTTACGGTGCCCGGAGAGGCCCGCGCATGGCGCAGTTGGATTCCTGGTCCAAAAGGGAGCAGAAAACGTATGGGGCCCTTTTCGCTCAGGAGTTTCGTTGCCGAACCATTGCAAATTGCCATACCCACATCTAGGGTTAGGGTTACGAAAATGAGGTTTTTCACGGTGCCCGGAGAGGCCCGCGCATGGCGCAGTTGGATTCCTGGTCCAAAAGGGAGCAGAAAACGTATGGGGCCCTTTTCGCTCAGGAGTTTCGTTGCCGAGCAATTGTCTAACCCCGACTAGCACCTAGGGTTAGGGTTACGAAAATGAGTTTTTTTACGGTGCCCGGAGAGGCCCGCGCATGGCGCAGTTGGATTCCTGGTCCAAAAGGGAGCAGAAAACGTATGGGGCCCTTTTCGCTCAGGAGTTTCGTTGCCGAACCATTGCAAATTGCCATACCCACATCTAGGGTTAGGGTTACGAAAATGAGTTTTTTTACGGTGCCCGGAGAGGCCCGCGCATGGCGCAGTTGGATTCCTGGTCCAAAAGGGAGCAGAAAACATATGGGGCCCTTTTCGCTCAGGAGTTTCGTTGCCGAACCATTGCAAATTGCCATACCCACATCTAGGGTTAGGGTTACGAAAATGAGGTTTTTTACGGTGCCCGGAGAGGCCCGCGCATGGCGCAGTTGGATTCCTGGTCCAAAAGGGAGCAGAAAACGTATGGGGCCCTTTTCGCTCAGGAGTTTCGTTGCCGAACCATTGCAAATTGCCATACCCACATCTAGGGTTAGGGTTACGAAAATGAGGTTTTTTACGGTGCCCGGAGAGGCCCGCGCATGGCGCAGTTGGATTCCTGGTCCAAAAGGGAGCAGAAAACGTATGGGGCCCTTTTCGCTCAGGAGTTTCGTTGCCGAGCAATTGTCTAACCCCGACTAGCACCTAGGGTTAGGGTTACGAAAATGAGTTTTTTTACGGTGCCCGGAGAGGCCCGCGCATGGCGCAGTTGGATTCCTGGTCCAAAAGGGAGCAGAAAACGTATGGGGCCCTTTTCGCTCAGGAGTTTCGTTGCCGAACCATTGCAAATTGCCATACCCACATCTAGGGTTAGGGTTACGAAAATGAGTTTTTTTACGGTGCCCGGAGAGGCCCGCGCATGGCGCAGTTGGATTCCTGGTGCAAAAGGGAGCAGAAAACGTATGGGGCCCTTTTCGCTCAGGAGTTTCGTTGCCGAGCAATTGTCTAACCCCGACTAGCACCTAGGGTTAGGGTTACGAAAATGAGTTTTTTTACGGTGCCCGGAGAGGCCCGCGCATGGCGCAGTTGGATTCCTGGTCCAAAAGGGAGCAGAAAACGTATGGGGCCCTTTTCGCTCAGGAGTTTTGTTGCCGAACCATTGCAAATTGCCATACCCACATCTAGGGTTAGGGTTACGAAAATGAGGTTTTTTACGGTGCCCGGAGAGGCCCGCGCATGGCGCAGTTGGATTCCTGGTCCAAAAGGGAGCAGAAAACGTATGGGGCCCTTTTCGCTCAGGAGTTTCGTTGCCGAGCAATTGTCTAACCCCGACTAGCACCTAGGGTTAGGGTTACGAAAATGAGGTTTTTTACGGTGCCCGGAGAGGCCCGCGCATGGCGCAGTTGGATTCCTGGTCCAAAAGGGAGCAGAAAACGTATGGGGCCCTTTTCGCTCAGGAGTTTCGTTGCCGAGCAATTGTCTAACCCCGACTAGCACCTAGGGTTAGGGTTACGAAAATGAGGTTTTTTACGGTGCCCGGAGAGGCCCGCGCATGGCGCAGTTGGATTCCTGGTCCAAAAGGGAGCAGAAAACGTATGGGGCCCTTTTCGCTCAGGAGTTTCGTTGCCGAACCATTGCAAATTGCCATACCCACATCTAGGGTTAGGGTTACGAAAATGAGTTTTTTTACGGTGCCCGGAGAGGCCCGCGCATGGCGCAGTTGGATTCCTGGTCCAAAAGGGAGCAGAAAACATATGGGGCCCTTTTCGCTCAGGAGTTTCGTTGCCGAACCATTGCAAATTGCCATACCCACATCTAGGGTTAGGGTTACGAAAATGAGGTTTTTTTACGGTGCCCGGAGAGGCCCGCGCATGGCGCAGTTGGATTCCTGGTCCAAAAGGGAGCAGAAAACGTATGGGGCCCTTTTCGCTCAGGAGTTTCGTTGCCGAACCATTGCAAATTGCCATACCCACATCTAGGGTTAGGGTTACGAAAATGAGGTTTTTTACGGTGCCCGGAGAGGCCCGCGCATGGCGCAGTTGGATTCCTGGTCCAAAAGGGAGCAGAAAACGTATGGGGCCCTTTTCGCTCAGGAGTTTCGTTGCCGAGCAATTGTCTAACCCCGACTAGCACCTAGGGTTAGGGTTACGAAAATGAGTTTTTTTACGGTGCCCGGAGAGGCCCGCGCATGGCGCAGTTGGATTCCTGGTCCAAAAGGGAGCAGAAAACGTATGGGGCCCTTTTCGCTCAGGAGTTTCGTTGCCGAACCATTGCAAATTGCCATACCCACATCTAGGGTTAGGGTTACGAAAATGAGTTTTTTTACGGTGCCCGGAGAGGCCCGCGCATGGCGCAGTTGGATTCCTGGTCCAAAAGGGAGCAGAAAACGTATGGGGCCCTTTTCGCTCAGGAGTTTTGTTGCCGAACCATTGCAAATTGCCATACCCACATCTAGGGTTAGGGTTACGAAAATGAGGTTTTTTACGGTGCCCGGAGAGGCCCGCGCATGGCGCAGTTGGATTCCTGGTCCAAAAGGGAGCAGAAAACGTATGGGGCCCTTTTCGCTCAGGAGTTTCGTTGCCGAGCAATTGTCTAACCCCGACTAGCACCTAGGGTTAGGGTTACGAAAATGAGGTTTTTTACGGTGCCCGGAGAGGCCCGCGCATGGCGCAGTTGGATTCCTGGTCCAAAAGGGAGCAGAAAACGTATGGGGCCCTTTTCGCTCAGGAGTTTCGTTGCCGAGCAATTGTCTAACCCCGACTAGCACCTAGGGTTAGGGTTACGAAAATGAGGTTTTTTACGGTGCCCGGAGAGGCCCGCGCATGGCGCAGTTGGATTCCTGGTCCAAAAGGGAGCAGAAAACGTATGGGGCCCTTTTCGCTCAGGAGTTTCGTTGCCGAACCATTGCAAATTGCCATACCCACATCTAGGGTTAGGGTTACGAAAATGAGTTTTTTTACGGTGCCCGGAGAGGCCCGCGCATGGCGCAGTTGGATTCCTGGTCCAAAAGGGAGCAGAAAACATATGGGGCCCTTTTCGCTCAGGAGTTTCGTTGCCGAACCATTGCAAATTGCCATACCCACATCTAGGGTTAGGGTTACGAAAATGAGGTTTTTTTACGGTGCCCGGAGAGGCCCGCGCATGGCGCAGTTGGATTCCTGGTCCAAAAGGGAGCAGAAAACGTATGGGGCCCTTTTCGCTCAGGAGTTTCGTTGCCGAACCATTGCAAATTGCCATACCCACATCTAGGGTTAGGGTTACGAAAATGAGGTTTTTTACGGTGCCCGGAGAGGCCCGCGCATGGCGCAGTTGGATTCCTGGTCCAAAAGGGAGCAGAAAACGTATGGGGCCCTTTTCGCTCAGGAGTTTCGTTGCCGAGCAATTGTCTAACCCCGACTAGCACCTAGGGTTAGGGTTACGAAAATGAGGTTTTTTACGGTGCCCGGAGAGGCCCGCGCATGGCGCAGTTGGATTCCTGGTCCAAAAGGGAGCAGAAAACGTATGGGGCCCTTTTCGCTCAGGAGTTTCGTTGCCGAACCATTGCAAATTGCCATACCCACATCTAGGGTTAGGGTTACGAAAATGAGTTTTTTTACGGTGCCCGGAGAGGCCCGCGCATGGCGCAGTTGGATTCCTGGTCCAAAAGGGAGCAGAAAACATATGGGGCCCTTTTCGCTCAGGAGTTTCGTTGCCGAACCATTGCAAATTGCCATACCCACATCTAGGGTTAGGGTTACGAAAATGAGGTTTTTTACGGTGCCCGGAGAGGCCCGCGCATGGCGCAGTTGGATTCCTGGTCCAAAAGGGAGCAGAAAACGTATGGGGCCCTTTTCGCTCAGGAGTTTCGTTGCCGAGCAATTGTCTAACCCCGACTAGCACCTAGGGTTAGGGTTACGAAAATGAGTTTTTTTACGGTGCCCGGAGAGGCCCGCGCATGGCGCAGTTGGATTCCTGGTCCAAAAGGGAGCAGAAAACGTATGGGGCCCTTTTCGCTCAGGAGTTTCATTGCCGAACCATTGCAAATTGCCATACCCACATCTAGGGTTAGGGTTACGAAAATGAGGTTTTTTACGGTGCCCGGAGAGGCCCGCGCATGGCGCAGTTGGATTCCTGGTCCAAAAGGGAGCAGAAAACGTATGGGGCCCTTTTCGCTCAGGAGTTTCGTTGCCGAACCATTGCAAATTGCCATACCCACATCTAGGGTTAGGGTTACGAAAATGAGGTTTTTCACGGTGCCCGGAGAGGCCCGCGCATGGCGCAGTTGGATTCCTGGTCCAAAAGGGAGCAGAAAACGTATGGGGCCCTTTTCGCTCAGGAGTTTCGTTGCCGAGTAATTGTCTAACCCCGACTAGCACCTAGGGTTAGGGTTACGAAAATGAGTTTTTTTACGGTGCCCGGAGAGGCCCGCGCATGGCGCAGTTGGATTCCTGGTCCAAAAGGGAGCAGAAAACGTATGGGGCCCTTTTCGCTCAGGAGTTTCGTTGCCGAACCATTGCAAATTGCCATACCCACATCTAGGGTTAGGGTTACGAAAATGAGTTTTTTTACGGTGCCCGGAGAGGCCCGCGCATGGCGCAGTTGGATTCCTGGTCCAAAAGGGAGCAGAAAACATATGGGGCCCTTTTCGCTCAGGAGTTTCGTTGCCGAACCATTGCAAATTGCCATACCCACATCTAGGGTTAGGGTTACGAAAATGAGGTTTTTTACGGTGCCCGGAGAGGCCCGCGCATGGCGCAGTTGGATTCCTGGTCCAAAAGGGAGCAGAAAACGTATGGGGCCCTTTTCGCTCAGGAGTTTCGTTGCCGAACCATTGCAAATTGCCATACCCACATCTAGGGTTAGGGTTACGAAAATGAGGTTTTTTACGGTGCCCGGAGAGGCCCGCGCATGGCGCAGTTGGATTCCTGGTCCAAAAGGGAGCAGAAAACGTATGGGGCCCTTTTCGCTCAGGAGTTTCGTTGCCGAGCAATTGTCTAACCCCGACTAGCACCTAGGGTTAGGGTTACGAAAATGAGTTTTTTTACGGTGCCCGGAGAGGCCCGCGCATGGCGCAGTTGGATTCCTGGTCCAAAAGGGAGCAGAAAACGTATGGGGCCCTTTTCGCTCAGGAGTTTCGTTGCCGAACCATTGCAAATTGCCATACCCACATCTAGGGTTAGGGTTACGAAAATGAGTTTTTTTACGGTGCCCGGAGAGGCCCGCGCATGGCGCAGTTGGATTCCTGGTGCAAAAGGGAGCAGAAAACGTATGGGGCCCTTTTCGCTCAGGAGTTTCGTTGCCGAGCAATTGTCTAACCCCGACTAGCACCTAGGGTTAGGGTTACGAAAATGAGTTTTTTTACGGTGCCCGGAGAGGCCCGCGCATGGCGCAGTTGGATTCCTGGTCCAAAAGGGAGCAGAAAACGTATGGGGCCCTTTTCGCTCAGGAGTTTTGTTGCCGAACCATTGCAAATTGCCATACCCACATCTAGGGTTAGGGTTACGAAAATGAGGTTTTTTACGGTGCCCGGAGAGGCCCGCGCATGGCGCAGTTGGATTCCTGGTCCAAAAGGGAGCAGAAAACGTATGGGGCCCTTTTCGCTCAGGAGTTTCGTTGCCGAGCAATTGTCTAACCCCGACTAGCACCTAGGGTTAGGGTTACGAAAATGAGGTTTTTTACGGTGCCCGGAGAGGCCCGCGCATGGCGCAGTTGGATTCCTGGTCCAAAAGGGAGCAGAAAACGTATGGGGCCCTTTTCGCTCAGGAGTTTCGTTGCCGAGCAATTGTCTAACCCCGACTAGCACCTAGGGTTAGGGTTACGAAAATGAGGTTTTTTACGGTGCCCGGAGAGGCCCGCGCATGGCGCAGTTGGATTCCTGGTCCAAAAGGGAGCAGAAAACGTATGGGGCCCTTTTCGCTCAGGAGTTTCGTTGCCGAACCATTGCAAATTGCCATACCCACATCTAGGGTTAGGGTTACGAAAATGAGGTTTTTTACGGTGCCCGGAGAGGCCCGCGCATGGCGCAGTTGGATTCCTGGTCCAAAAGGGAGCAGAAAACGTATGGGGCCCTTTTCGCTCAGGAGTTTCGTTGCCGAACCATTGCAAATTGCCATACCCACATCTAGGGTTAGGGTTACGAAAATGAGGTTTTTTACGGTGCCCGGAGAGGCCCGCGCATGGCGCAGTTGGATTCCTGGTCCAAAAGGGAGCAGAAAACGTATGGGGCCCTTTTCGCTCAGGAGTTTCGTTGCCGAGCAATTGTCTAACCCCGACTAGCACCTAGGGTTAGGGTTACGAAAATGAGTTTTTTTACGGTGCCCGGAGAGGCCCGCGCATGGCGCAGTTGGATTCCTGGTCCAAAAGGGAGCAGAAAACGTATGGGGCCCTTTTCGCTCAGGAGTTTCGTTGCCGAACCATTGCAAATTGCCATACCCACATCTAGGGTTAGGGTTACGAAAATGAGGTTTTTCACGGTGCCCGGAGAGGCCCGCGCATGGCGCAGTTGGATTCCTGGTCCAAAAGGGAGCAGAAAACGTATGGGGCCCTTTTCGCTCAGGAGTTTCGTTGCCGAGCAATTGTCTAACCCCGACTAGCACCTAGGGTTAGGGTTACGAAAATGAGTTTTTTTACGGTGCCCGGAGAGGCCCGCGCATGGCGCAGTTGGATTCCTGGTCCAAAAGGGAGCAGAAAACGTATGGGGCCCTTTTCGCTCAGGAGTTTCGTTGCCGAACCATTGCAAATTGCCATACCCACATCTAGGGTTAGGGTTACGAAAATGAGGTTTTTTACGGTGCCCGGAGAGGCCCGCGCATGGCGCAGTTGGATTCCTGGTCCAAAAGGGAGCAGAAAACATATGGGGCCCTTTTCGCTCAGGAGTTTCGTTGCCGAACCATTGCAAATTGCCATACCCACATCTAGGGTTAGGGTTACGAAAATGAGGTTTTTTACGGTGCCCGGAGAGGCCCGCGCATGGCGCAGTTGGATTCCTGGTCCAAAAGGGAGCAGAAAACGTATGGGGCCCTTTTCGCTCAGGAGTTTCGTTGCCGAGCAATTGTCTAACCCCGACTAGCACCTAGGGTTAGGGTTACGAAAATGAGTTTTTTTACGGTGCCCGGAGAGGCCCGCGCATGGCGCAGTTGGATTCCTGGTCCAAAAGGGAGCAGAAAACGTATGGGGCCCTTTTCGCTCAGGAGTTTCATTGCCGAACCATTGCAAATTGCCATACCCACATCTAGGGTTAGGGTTACGAAAATGAGGTTTTTTACGGTGCCCGGAGAGGCCCGCGCATGGCGCAGTTGGATTCCTGGTCCAAAAGGGAGCAGAAAACGTATGGGGCCCTTTTCGCTCAGGAGTTTCGTTGCCGAACCATTGCAAATTGCCATACCCACATCTAGGGTTAGGGTTACGAAAATGAGTTTTTTTACGGTGCCCGGAGAGGCCCGCGCATGGCGCAGTTGGATTCCTGGTCCAAAAGGGAGCAGAAAACGTATGGGGCCCTTTTCGCTCAGGAGTTTCGTTGCCGAGCAATTGTCTAACCCCGACTAGCACCTAGGGTTAGGGTTACGAAAATGAGTTTTTTTACGGTGCCCGGAGAGGCCCGCGCATGGCGCAGTTGGATTCCTGGTCCAAAAGGGAGCAGAAAACGTATGGGGCCCTTTTCGCTCAGGAGTTTCGTTGCCGAACCATTGCAAATTGCCATACCCACATCTAGGGTTAGGGTTACGAAAATGAGTTTTTTTACGGTGCCCGGAGAGGCCCGCGCATGGCGCAGTTGGATTCCTGGTCCAAAAGGGAGCAGAAAACATATGGGGCCCTTTTCGCTCAGGAGTTTCGTTGCCGAACCATTGCAAATTGCCATACCCACATCTAGGGTTAGGGTTACGAAAATGAGGTTTTTTACGGTGCCCGGAGAGGCCCGCGCATGGCGCAGTTGGATTCCTGGTCCAAAAGGGAGCAGAAAACGTATGGGGCCCTTTTCGCTCAGGAGTTTCGTTGCCGAGCAATTGTCTAACCCCGACTAGCACCTAGGGTTAGGGTTACGAAAATGAGTTTTTTTACGGTGCCCGGAGAGGCCCGCGCATGGCGCAGTTGGATTCCTGGTCCAAAAGGGAGCAGAAAACGTATGGGGCCCTTTTCGCTCAGGAGTTTCGTTGCCGAACCATTGCAAATTGCCATACCCACATCTAGGGTTAGGGTTACGAAAATGAGGTTTTTTACGGTGCCCGGAGAGGCCCGCGCATGGCGCAGTTGGATTCCTGGTCCAAAAGGGAGCAGAAAACGTATGGGGCCCTTTTCGCTCAGGAGTTTCGTTGCCGAACCATTGCAAATTGCCATACCCACATCTAGGGTTAGGGTTACGAAAATGAGTTTTTTTACGGTGCCCGGAGAGGCCCGCGCATGGCGCAGTTGGATTCCTGGTCCAAAAGGGAGCAGAAAACGTATGGGGCCCTTTTCGCTCAGGAGTTTCGTTGCCGAACCATTGCAAATTGCCATACCCACATCTAGGGTTAGGGTTACGAAAATGAGGTTTTTTACGGTGCCCGGAGAGGCCCGCGCATGGCGCAGTTGGATTCCTGGTCCAAAAGGGAGCAGAAAACGTATGGGGCCCTTTTCGCTCAGGAGTTTCGTTGCCGAACCATTGCAAATTGCCATACCCACATCTAGGGTTAGGGTTACGAAAATGAGTTTTTTTACGGTGCCCGGAGAGGCCCGCGCATGGCGCAGTTGGATTCCTGGTCCAAAAGGGAGCAGAAAACGTATGGGGCACTTTTCGCTCAGGAGTTTCGTTGCCGAACCATTGCAAATTGCCATACCCACATCTAGGGTTAGGGTTACGAAAATGAGGTTTTTCACGGTGCCCGGAGAGGCCCGCGCATGGCGCAGTTGGATTCCTGGTCCAAAAGGGAGCAGAAAACTTATGGGGCCCTTTTCGCTCAGGAGTTTCGTTGCCGAGCAATTGTCTAACCCCGACTAGCACCTAGGGTTAGGGTTACGAAAATGAGTTTTTTTACGGTGCCCGGAGAGGCCCGCGCATGGCGCAGTTGGATTCCTGGTCCAAAAGGGAGCAGAAAATGTATGGGGCCCTTTTCGCTCAGGAGTTTCGTTGCCGAACCATTGCAAATTGCCATACCCACATCTAGGGTTAGGGTTACGAAAATGAGGTTTTTTACGGTGCCCGGAGAGGCCCGCGCATGGCGCAGTTGGATTCCTGGTCCAAAAGGGAGCAGAAAACGTATGGGGCCCTTTTCGCTCAGGAGTTTCGTTGCCGAGCAATTGTCTAACCCCGACTAGCACCTAGGGTTAGGGTTACGAAAATGAGTTTTTTTACGGTGCCCGGAGAGGCCCGCGCATGGCGCAGTTGGATTCCTGGTCCAAAAGGGAGCAGAAAACGTATGGGGCCCTTTTCGCTCAGGAGTTTCGTTGCCGAACCATTGCAAATTGCCATACCCACATCTAGGGTTAGGGTTACGAAAATGAGGTTTTTTACGGTGCCCGGAGAGGCCCGCGCATGGCGCAGTTGGATTCCTGGTCCAAAAGGGAGCAGAAAACGTATGGGGCCCTTTTCGCTCAGGAGTTTCGTTGCCGAACCATTGCAAATTGCCATACCCACATCTAGGGTTAGGGTTACGAAAATGAGTTTTTTTACGGTGCCCGGAGAGGCCCGCGCATGGCGCAGTTGGATTCCTGGTCCAAAAGGGAGCAGAAAACGTATGGGGCCCTTTTCGCTCAGGAGTTTCGTTGCCGAACCATTGCAAATTGCCATACCCACATCTAGGGTTAGGGTTACGAAAATGAGGTTTTTTACGGTGCCCGGAGAGGCCCGCGCATGGCGCAGTTGGATTCCTGGTCCAAAAGGGAGCAGAAAACGTATGGGGCCCTTTTCGCTCAGGAGTTTCGTTGCCGAACCATTGCAAATTGCCATACCCACATCTAGGGTTAGGGTTACGAAAATGAGTTTTTTTACGGTGCCCGGAGAGGCCCGCGCATGGCGCAGTTGGATTCCTGGTCCAAAAGGGAGCAGAAAACGTATGGGGCCCTTTTCGCTCAGGAGTTTCGTTGCCGAACCATTGCAAATTGCCATACCCACATCTAGGGTTAGGGTTACGAAAATGAGTTTTTTTACGGTGCCCGGAGAGGCCCGCGCATGGCGCAGTTGGATTCCTGGTCCAAAAGGGAGCAGAAAACGTATGGGGCCCTTTTCGCTCAGGAGTTTCGTTGCCGAGCAATTGTCTAACCCCGACTAGCACCTAGGGTTAGGGTTACGAAAATGAGTTTTTTTACGGTGCCCGGAGAGGCCCGCGCATGGCGCAGTTGGATTCCTGGTCCAAAAGGGAGCAGAAAACATATGGGGCCCTTTTCGCTCAGGAGTTTCGTTGCCGAACCATTGCAAATTGCCATACCCACATCTAGGGTTAGGGTTACGAAAATGAGTTTTTTTACGGTGCCCGGAGAGGCCCGCGCATGGCGCAGTTGGATTCCTGGTCCAAAAGGGAGCAGAAAACGTATGGGGCCCTTTTCGCTCAGGAGTTTCGTTGCCGAACCATTGCAAATTGCCATACCCACATCTAGGGTTAGGGTTACGAAAATGAGGTTTTTTACGGTGCCCGGAGAGGCCCGCGCATGGCGCAGTTGGATTCCTGGTCCAAAAGGGAGCAGAAAACGTATGGGGCCCTTTTCGCTCAGGAGTTTCGTTGCCGAGCAATTGTCTAACCCCGACTAGCACCTAGGGTTAGGGTTACGAAAATGAGTTTTTTTACGGTGCCCGGAGAGGCCCGCGCATGGCGCAGTTGGATTCCTGGTCCAAAAGGGAGCAGAAAACGTATGGGGCCCTTTTCGCTCAGGAGTTTCGTTGCCGAACCATTGCAAATTGCCATACCCACATCTAGGGTTAGGGTTACGAAAATGAGGTTTTTCACGGTGCCCGGAGAGGCCCGCGCATGGCGCAGTTGGATTCCTGGTCCAAAAGGGAGCAGAAAACGTATGGGGCCCTTTTCGCTCAGGAGTTTCGTTGCCGAGCAATTGTCTAACCCCGACTAGCACCTAGGGTTAGGGTTACGAAAATGAGTTTTTTTACGGTGCCCGGAGAGGCCCGCGCATGGCGCAGTTGGATTCCTGGTCCAAAAGGGAGCAGAAAACGTATGGGGCCCTTTTCGCTCAGGAGTTTCGTTGCCGAACCATTGCAAATTGCCATACCCACATCTAGGGTTAGGGTTACGAAAATGAGTTTTTTTACGGTGCCCGGAGAGGCCCGCGCATGGCGCAGTTGGATTCCTGGTCCAAAAGGGAGCAGAAAACATATGGGGCCCTTTTCGCTCAGGAGTTTCGTTGCCGAACCATTGCAAATTGCCATACCCACATCTAGGGTTAGGGTTACGAAAATGAGGTTTTTTACGGTGCCCGGAGAGGCCCGCGCATGGCGCAGTTGGATTCCTGGTCCAAAAGGGAGCAGAAAACGTATGGGGCCCTTTTCGCTCAGGAGTTTCGTTGCCGAGCAATTGTCTAACCCCGACTAGCACCTAGGGTTAGGGTTACGAAAATGAGTTTTTTTACGGTGCACGGAGAGGCCCGCGCATGGCGCAGTTGGATTCCTGGTCCAAAAGGGAGCAGAAAACGTATGGGGCCCTTTTCGCTCAGGAGTTTCGTTGCCGAACCATTGCAAATTGCCATACCCACATCTAGGGTTAGGGTTACGAAAATGAGGTTTTTTACGGTCCCCGGAGAGGCCCGCGCATGGCGCAGTTGGATTCCTGGTCCAAAAGGGAGCAGAAAACGTATGGGGCCCTTTTCGCTCAGGAGTTTCGTTGCCGAGCAATTGTCTAACCCCGACTAGCACCTAGGGTTAGGGTTACGAAAATGAGGTTTTTTACGGTGCCCGGAGAGGCCCTCGCATGGCGCAGTTGGATTCCTGGTCCAAAAGGGAGCAGAAAACGTATGGGGCCCTTTTCGCTCAGGAGTTTCGTTGCCGAACCATTGCAAATTGCCATACCCACATCTAGGGTTAGGGTTACGAAAATGAGGTTTTTTACGGTGCCCGGAGAGGCCCGCGCATGGCGCAGTTGGATTCCTGGTCCAAAAGGGAGCAGAAAACGTATGGGGCCCTTTTCGCTCAGGAGTTTCGTTGCCGAGCAATTGTCTAACCCCGACTAGCACCTAGGGTTAGGGTTACGAAAATGAGTTTTTTTACGGTGCCCGGAGAGGCCCGCGCATGGCGCAGTTGGATTCCTGGTCCAAAAGGGAGCAGAAAACATATGGGGCCCTTTTCGCTCAGGAGTTTCGTTGCCGAACCATTGCAAATTGCCATACCCACATCTAGGGTTAGGGTTACGAAAATGAGTTTTTTTACGGTGCCCGGAGAGGCCCGCGCATGGCGCAGTTGGATTCCTGGTCCAAAAGGGAGCAGAAAACGTATGGGGCCCTTTTCGCTCAGGAGTTTCGTTGCCGAACCATTGCAAATTGCCATACCCACATCTAGGGTTAGGGTTACGAAAATGAGGTTTTTTACGGTGCCCGGAGAGGCCCGCGCATGGCGCAGTTGGATTCCTGGTCCAAAAGGGAGCAGAAAACGTATGGGGCCCTTTTCGCTCAGGAGTTTCGTTGCCGAGCAATTGTCTAACCCCGACTAGCACCTAGGGTTAGGGTTACGAAAATGAGTTTTTTTACGGTGCCCGGAGAGGCCCGCGCATGGCGCAGTTGGATTCCTGGTCCAAAAGGGAGCAGAAAACGTATGGGGCCCTTTTCGCTCAGGAGTTTCGTTGCCGAACCATTGCAAATTGCCATACCCACACCTAGGGTTAGGGTTACGAAAATGAGTTTTTTTACGGTGCCCGGAGAGGCCCGCGCATGGCGCAGTTGGATTCCTGGTCCAAAAGGGAGCAGAAAACGTATGGGGCCCTTTTCGCTCAGGAGTTTCGTTGCCGAACCATTGCAAATTGCCATACCCACATCTAGGGTTAGGGTTACGAAAATGAGGTTTTTTACGGTGCCCGGAGAGGCCCGCGCATGGCGCAGTTGGATTCCTGGTCCAAAAGGGAGCAGAAAACGTATGGGGCCCTTTTCGCTCAGGAGTTTCGTTGCCGAGCAATTGTCTAACCCCGACTAGCACCTAGGGTTAGGGTTACGAAAATGAGTTTTTTTACGGTGCCCGGAGAGGCCCGCGCATGGCGCAGTTGGATTCCTGGTCCAAAAGGGAGCAGAAAACGTATGGGGCCCTTTTCGCTCAGGAGTTTCGTTGCCGAACCATTGCAAATTGCCATACCCACATCTAGGGTTAGGGTTACGAAAATGAGTTTTTTTACGGTGCCCGGAGAGGCCCGCGCATGGCGCAGTTGGATTCCTGGTCCAAAAGGGAGCAGAAAACGTATGGGGCCCTTTTCGCTCAGGAGTTTCGTTGCCGAGCAATTGTCTAACCCCGACTAGCACCTAGGGTTAGGGTTACGAAAATGAGGTTTTTTACGGTGCCCGGAGAGGCCCGCGCATGGCGCAGTTGGATTCCTGGTCCAAAAGGGAGCAGAAAACGTATGGGGCCCTTTTCGCTCAGGAGTTTCGTTGCCGAACCATTGCAAATTGCCATACCCACATCTAGGGTTAGGGTTACGAAAATGAGGTTTTTTACGGTCCCCGGAGAGGCCCGCGCATGGCGCAGTTGGATTCCTGGTCCAAAAGGGAGCAGAAAACGTATGGGGCCCTTTTCGCTCAGGAGTTTCGTTGCCGAGCAATTGTCTAACCCCGACTAGCACCTAGGGTTAGGGTTACGAAAATGAGGTTTTTTACGGTGCCCGGAGAGGCCCGCGCATGGCGCAGTTGGATTCCTGGTCCAAAAGGGAGCAGAAAACGTATGGGGCCCTTTTCGCTCAGGAGTTTCGTTGCCGAACCATTGCAAATTGCCATACCCACATCTAGGGTTAGGGTTACGAAAATGAGGTTTTTTACGGTCCCCGGAGAGGCCCGCGCATGGCGCAGTTGGATTCCTGGTCCAAAAGGGAGCAGAAAACGTATGGGGCCCTTTTCGCTCAGGAGTTTCGTTGCCGAGCAATTGTCTAACCCCGACTAGCACCTAGGGTTAGGGTTACGAAAATGAGTTTTTTTACGGTGCCCGGAGAGGCCCGCGCATGGCGCAGTTGGATTCCTGGTCCAAAAGGGAGCAGAAAACGTATGGGGCCCTTTTCGCTCAGGAGTTTCGTTGCCGAACCATTGCAAATTGCCATACCCACATCTAGGGTTAGGGTTACGAAAATGAGGTTTTTTACGGTGCCCGGAGAGGCCCGCGCATGGCGCAGTTGGATTCCTGGTCCAAAAGGGAGCAGAAAACGTATGGGGCCCTTTTCGCTCAGGAGTTTCGTTGCCGAGCAATTGTCTAACCCCGACTAGCACCTAGGGTTAGGGTTACGAAAATGAGTTTTTTTACGGTGCCCGGAGAGGCCCGCGCATGGCGCAGTTGGATTCCTGGTCCAAAAGGGAGCAGAAAACGTATGGGGCCCTTTTCGCTCAGGAGTTTCGTTGCCGAACCATTGCAAATTGCCATACCCACATCTAGGGTTAGGGTTACGAAAATGAGGTTTTTTACGGTGCCCGGAGAGGCCCGCGCATGGCGCAGTTGGATTCCTGGTCCAAAAGGGAGCAGAAAACGTATGGGGCCCTTTTCGCTCAGGAGTTTCGTTGCCGAGCAATTGTCTAACCCCGACTAGCACCTAGGGTTAGGGTTACGAAAATGAGGTTTTTTACGGTGCCCGGAGAGGCCCGCGCATGGCGCAGTTGGATTCCTGGTCCAAAAGGGAGCAGAAAACGTATGGGGCCCTTTTCGCTCAGGAGTTTCGTTGCCGAACCATTGCAAATTGCCATACCCACATCTAGGGTTAGGGTTACGAAAATGAGGTTTTTTACGGTCCCCGGAGAGGCCCGCGCATGGCGCAGTTGGATTCCTGGTCCAAAAGGGAGCAGAAAACGTATGGGGCCCTTTTCGCTCAGGAGTTTCGTTGCCGAGCAATTGTCTAACCCCGACTAGCACCTAGGGTTAGGGTTACGAAAATGAGTTTTTTTACGGTGCCCGGAGAGGCCCGCGCATGGCGCAGTTGGATTCCTGGTCCAAAAGGGAGCAGAAAACGTATGGGGCCCTTTTCGCTCAGGAGTTTCGTTGCCGAACCATTGCAAATTGCCATACCCACATCTAGGGTTAGGGTTACGAAAATGAGGTTTTTTACGGTGCCCGGAGAGGCCCGCGCATGGCGCAGTTGGATTCCTGGTCCAAAAGGGAGCAGAAAACGTATGGGGCCCTTTTCGCTCAGGAGTTTCGTTGCCGAGCAATTGTCTAACCCCGACTAGCACCTAGGGTTAGGGTTACGAAAATGAGTTTTTTTACGGTGCCCGGAGAGGCCCGCGCATGGCGCAGTTGGATTCCTGGTCCAAAAGGGAGCAGAAAACGTATGGGGCCCTTTTCGCTCAGGAGTTTCGTTGCCGAACCATTGCAAATTGCCATACCCACATCTAGGGTTAGGGTTACGAAAATGAGGTTTTTTACGGTGCCCGGAGAGGCCCGCGCATGGCGCAGTTGGATTCCTGGTCCAAAAGGGAGCAGAAAACGTATGGGGCCCTTTTCGCTCAGGAGTTTCGTTGCCGAGCAATTGTCTAACCCCGACTAGCACCTAGGGTTAGGGTTACGAAAATGAGGTTTTTTACGGTGCCCGGAGAGGCCCGCGCATGGCGCAGTTGGATTCCTGGTCCAAAAGGGAGCAGAAAACGTATGGGGCCCTTTTCGCTCAGGAGTTTCGTTGCCGAACCATTGCAAATTGCCATACCCACATCTAGGGTTAGGGTTACGAAAATGAGGTTTTTTACGGTCCCCGGAGAGGCCCGCGCATGGCGCAGTTGGATTCCTGGTCCAAAAGGGAGCAGAAAACGTATGGGGCCCTTTTCGCTCAGGAGTTTCGTTGCCGAGCAATTGTCTAACCCCGACTAGCACCTAGGGTTAGGGTTACGAAAATGAGGTTTTTTACGGTGCCCGGAGAGGCCCGCGCATGGCGCAGTTGGATTCCTGGTCCAAAAGGGAGCAGAAAACGTATGGGGCCCTTTTCGCTCAGGAGTTTCGTTGCCGAACCATTGCAAATTGCCATACCCACATCTAGGGTTAGGGTTACGAAAATGAGGTTTTTTACGGTGCCCGGAGAGGCCCGCGCATGGCGCAGTTGGATTCCTGGTCCAAAAGGGAGCAGAAAACGTATGGGGCCCTTTTCGCTCAGGAGTTTCGTTGCCGAACCATTGCAAATTGCCATACCCACATCTAGGGTTAGGGTTACGAAAATGAGGTTTTTTACGGTGCCCGGAGAGGCCCGCGCATGGCGCAGTTGGATTCCTGGTCCAAAAGGGAGCAGAAAACGTATGGGGCCCTTTTCGCTCAGGAGTTTCGTTGCCGAGCAATTGTCTAACCCCGACTAGCACCTAGGGTTAGGGTTACGAAAATGAGTTTTTTTACGGTGCCCGGAGAGGCCCGCGCATGGCGCAGTTGGATTCCTGGTCCAAAAGGGAGCAGAAAACGTATGGGGCCCTTTTCGCTCAGGAGTTTCGTTGCCGAACCATTGCAAATTGCCATACCCACATCTAGGGTTAGGGTTAGGAAAATGAGGTTTTTTACGGTGCCCGGAGAGGCCCGCGCATGGCGCAGTTGGATTCCTGGTCCAAAAGGGAGCAGAAAACGTATGGGTCCCTTTTCGCTCAGGAGTTTCGTTGCCGAGCAATTGTCTAACCCCGACTAGCACCTAGGGTTAGGGTTACGAAAATGAGGTTTTTTACGGTGCCCGGAGAGGCCCGCGCATGGCGCAGTTGGATTCCTGGTCCAAAAGGGAGCAGAAAACGGATGGGGCCCTTTTCGCTCAGGAGTTTCGTTGCCGAACCATTGCAAATTGCCATACCCACATCTAGGGTTAGGGTTACGAAAATGAGGTTTTTTACGGTCCCCGGAGAGGCCCGCGCATGGCGCAGTTGGATTCCTGGTCCAAAAGGGAGCAGAAAACGTATGGGGCCCTTTTCGCTCAGGAGTTTCGTTGCCGAGCAATTGTCTAACCCCGACTAGCACCTAGGGTTAGGGTTACGAAAATGAGGTTTTTTACGGTGCCCGGAGAGGCCCGCGCATGGCGCAGTTGGATTCCTGGTCCAAAAGGGAGCAGAAAACGTATGGGGCCCTTTTCGCTCAGGAGTTTCGTTGCCGAACCATTGCAAATTGCCATACCCACATCTAGGGTTAGGGTTACGAAAATGAGGTTTTTTACGGTGCCCGGAGAGGCCCGCGCATGGCGCAGTTGGATTCCTGGTCCAAAAGGGAGCAGAAAACGTATGGGGCCCTTTTCGCTCAGGAGTTTCGTTGCCGAGCAATTGTCTAACCCCGACTAGCACCTAGGGTTAGGGTTACGAAAATGAGTTTTTTTACGGTGCCCGGAGAGGCCCGCGCATGGCGCAGTTGGATTCCTGGTCCAAAAGGGAGCAGAAAACGTATGGGGCCCTTTTCGCTCAGGAGTTTCGTTGCCGAACCATTGCAAATTGCCATACCCACATCTAGGGTTAGGGTTACGAAAATGAGGTTTTTTACGGTGCCCGGAGAGGCCCGCGCATGGCGCAGTTGGATTCCTGGTCCAAAAGGGAGCAGAAAACGTATGGGGCCCTTTTCGCTCAGGAGTTTCGTTGCCGAGCAATTGTCTAACCCCGACTAGCACCTAGGGTTAGGGTTACGAAAATGAGTTTTTTTACGGTGCCCGGAGAGGCCCGCGCATGGCGCAGTTGGATTCCTGGTCCAAAAGGGAGCAGAAAACGTATGGGGCCCTTTTCGCTCAGGAGTTTCGTTGCCGAACCATTGCAAATTGCCATACCCACATCTAGGGTTAGGGTTACGAAAATGAGGTTTTTTACGGTGCCCGGAGAGGCCCGCGCATGGCGCAGTTGGATTCCTGGTCCAAAAGGGAGCAGAAAACGTATGGGGCCCTTTTCGCTCAGGAGTTTCGTTGCCGAGCAATTGTCTAACCCCGACTAGCACCTAGGGTTAGGGTTACGAAAATGAGGTTTTTTACGGTGCCCGGAGAGGCCCGCGCATGGCGCAGTTGGATTCCTGGTCCAAAAGGGAGCAGAAAACGTATGGGGCCCTTTTCGCTCAGGAGTTTCGTTGCCGAACCATTGCAAATTGCCATACCCACATCTAGGGTTAGGGTTACGAAAATGAGGTTTTTTACGGTGCCCGGAGAGGCCCGCGCATGGCGCAGTTGGATTCCTGGTCCAAAAGGGAGCAGAAAACGTATGGGGCCCTTTTCGCTCAGGAGTTTCGTTGCCGAGCAATTGTCTAACCCCGACTAGCACCTAGGGTTAGGGTTACGAAAATGAGGTTTTTTACGGTGCCCGGAGAGGCCCGCGCATGGCGCAGTTGGATTCCTGGTCCAAAAGGGAGCAGAAAACGTATGGGGCCCTTTTCGCTCAGGAGTTTCGTTGCCGAACCATTGCAAATTGCCATACCCACATCTAGGGTTAGGGTTACGAAAATGAGGTTTTTTACGGTCCCCGGAGAGGCCCGCGCATGGCGCAGTTGGATTCCTGGTCCAAAAGGGAGCAGAAAACGTATGGGGCCCTTTTCGCTCAGGAGTTTCGTTGCCGAGCAATTGTCTAACCCCGACTAGCACCTAGGGTTAGGGTTACGAAAATGAGGTTTTTTACGGTGCCCGGAGAGGCCCGCGCATGGCGCAGTTGGATTCCTGGTCCAAAAGGGAGCAGAAAACGTATGGGGCCCTTTTCGCTCAGGAGTTTCGTTGCCGAACCATTGCAAATTGCCATACCCACATCTAGGGTTAGGGTTACGAAAATGAGGTTTTTTACGGTGCCCGGAGAGGCCCGCGCATGGCGCAGTTGGATTCCTGGTCCAAAAGGGAGCAGAAAACGTATGGGGCCCTTTTCGCTCAGGAGTTTCGTTGCCGAGCAATTGTCTAACCCCGACTAGCACCTAGGGTTAGGGTTACGAAAATGAGGTTTTTTACGGTGCCCGGAGAGGCCCGCGCATGGCGCAGTTGGATTCCTGGTCCAAAAGGGAGCAGAAAACGTATGGGGCCCTTTTCGCTCAGGAGTTTCGTTGCCGAACCATTGCAAATTGCCATACCCACATCTAGGGTTAGGGTTACGAAAATGAGGTTTTTTACGGTGCCCGGAGAGGCCCGCGCATGGCGCAGTTGGATTCCTGGTCCAAAAGGGAGCAGAAAACGTATGGGGCCCTTTTAGCTCAGGAGTTTCGTTGCCGAGCAATTGTCTAACCCCGACTAGCACCTAGGGTTAGGGTTACGAAAATGAGGTTTTTTACGGTGCCCGGAGAGGCCCGCGCATGGCGCAGTTGGATTCCTGGTCCAAAAGGGAGCAGAAAACGTATGGGGCCCTTTTCGCTCAGGAGTTTCGTTGCCGAGCAATTGTCTAACCCCGACTAGCACCTAGGGTTAGGGTTACGAAAATGAGGTTTTTTACGTTGCCCGGAGAGGCCCGCGCATGGCGCAGTTGGATTCCTGGTCCAAAAGGGAGCAGAAAACGTATGGGGCCCTTTTCGCTCAGGAGTTTCGTTGCCGAACCATTGCAAATTGCCATACCCACATCTAGGGTTAGGGTTACGAAAATGAGGTTTTTTACGGTGCCCGGAGAGGCCCGCGCATGGCGCAGTTGGATTCCTGGTCCAAAAGGGAGCAGAAAACGTATGGGGCCCTTTTCGCTCAGGAGTTTCGTTGCCGAGCAATTGTCTAACCCCGACTAGCACCTAGGGTTAGGGTTACGAAAATGAGGTTTTTTACGGTGCCCGGAGAGGCCCGCGCATGGCGCAGTTGGATTCCTGGTCCAAAAGGGAGCAGAAAACGTATGGGGCCCTTTTCGCTCAGGAGTTTCGTTGCCGAACCATTGCAAATTGCCATACCCACATCTAGGGTTAGGGTTACGAAAATGAGGTTTTTTACGGTCCCCGGAGAGGCCCGCGCATGGCGCAGTTGGATTCCTGGTCCAAAAGGGAGCAGAAAACGTATGGGGCCCTTTTCGCTCAGGAGTTTCGTTGCCGAGCAATTGTCTAACCCCGACTAGCACCTAGGGTTAGGGTTACGAAAATGAGGTTTTTTACGGTGCCCGGAGAGGCCCGCGCATGGCGCAGTTGGATTCCTGGTCCAAAAGGGAGCAGAAAACGTATGGGGCCCTTTTCGCTCAGGAGTTTCGTTGCCGAACCATTGCAAATTGCCATACCCACATCTAGGGTTAGGGTTACGAAAATGAGGTTTTTTACGGTGCCCGGAGAGGCCCGCGCATGGCGCAGTTGGATTCCTGGTCCAAAAGGGAGCAGAAAACGTATGGGGCCCTTTTCGCTCAGGAGTTTCGTTGCCGAGCAATTGTCTAACCCCGACTAGCACCTAGGGTTAGGGTTACGAAAATGAGTTTTTTTACGGTGCCCGGAGAGGCCCGCGCATGGCGCAGTTGGATTCCTGGTCCAAAAGGGAGCAGAAAACGTATGGGGCCCTTTTCGCTCAGGAGTTTCGTTGCCGAACCATTGCAAATTGCCATACCCACATCTAGGGTTAGGGTTACGAAAATGAGGTTTTTTACGGTGCCCGGAGAGGCCCGCGCATGGCGCAGTTGGATTCCTGGTCCAAAAGGGAGCAGAAAACGTATGGGGCCCTTTTCGCTCAGGAGTTTCGTTGCCGAGCAATTGTCTAACCCCGACTAGCACCTAGGGTTAGGGTTACGAAAATGAGGTTTTTTACGGTGCCCGGAGAGGCCCGCGCATGGCGCAGTTGGATTCCTGGTCCAAAAGGGAGCAGAAAACGTATGGGGCCCTTTTCGCTCAGGAGTTTCGTTGCCGAACCATTGCAAATTGCCATACCCACATCTAGGGTTAGGGTTACGAAAATGAGGTTTTTTACGGTGCCCGGAGAGGCCCGCGCATGGCGCAGTTGGATTCCTGGTCCAAAAGGGAGCAGAAAACGTATGGGGCCCTTTTCGCTCAGGAGTTTCGTTGCCGAGCAATTGTCTAACCCCGACTACCACCTAGGGTTAGGGTTACGAAAATGAGGTTTTTTACGGTGCCCGGAGAGGCCCGCGCATGGCGCAGTTGGATTCCTGGTCCAAAAGGGAGCAGAAAACGTATGGGGCCCTTTTCGCTCAGGAGTTTCGTTGCCGAACCATTGCAAATTGCCATACCCACATCTAGGGTTAGGGTTACGAAAATGAGGTTTTTTACGGTCCCCGGAGAGGCCCGCGCATGGCGCAGTTGGATTCCTGGTCCAAAAGGGAGCAGAAAACGTATGGGGCCCTTTTCGCTCAGGAGTTTCGTTGCCGAGCAATTGTCTAACCCCGACTAGCACCTAGGGTTAGGGTTACGAAAATGAGGTTTTTTACGGTGCCCGGAGAGGCCCGCGCATGGCGCAGTTGGATTCCTGGTCCAAAAGGGAGCAGAAAACGTATGGGGCCCTTTTCGCTCAGGAGTTTCGTTGCCGAACCATTGCAAATTGCCATACCCACATCTAGGGTTAGGGTTACGAAAATGAGGTTTTTTACGGTGCCCGGAGAGGCCCGCGCATGGCGCAGTTGGATTCCTGGTCCAAAAGGGAGCAGAAAACGTATGGGGCCCTTTTCGCTCAGGAGTTTCGTTGCCGAGCAATTGTCTAACCCCGACTAGCACCTAGGGTTAGGGTTACGAAAATGAGGTTTTTTACGGTGCCCGGAGAGGCCCGCGCATGGCGCAGTTGGATTCCTGGTCCAAAAGGGAGCAGAAAACGTATGGGGCCCTTTTCGCTCAGGAGTTTCGTTGCCGAACCATTGCAAATTGCCATACCCACATCTAGGGTTAGGGTTACGAAAATGAGGTTTTTTACGGTCCCCGGAGAGGCCCGCGCATGGCGCAGTTGGATTCCTGGTCCAAAAGGGAGCAGAAAACGTATGGGGCCCTTTTCGCTCAGGAGTTTCGTTGCCGAGCAATTGTTTAACCCCGACTAGCACCTAGGGTTAGGGTTACGAAAATGAGGTTTTTTACGGTGCCCGGAGAGGCCCGCGCATGGCGCAGTTGGATTCCTGGTCCAAAAGGGAGCAGAAAACGTATGGGGCCCTTTTCGCTCAGGAGTTTCGTTGCCGAACCATTGCAAATTGCCATACCCACATCTAGGGTTAGGGTTACGAAAATGAGGTTTTTTACGGTGCCCGGAGAGGCCCGCGCATGGCGCAGTTGGATTCCTGGTCCAAAAGGGAGCAGAAAACGTATGGGGCCCTTTTCGCTCAGGAGTTTCGTTGCCGAGCAATTGTCTAACCCCGACTAGCACCTAGGGTTAGGGTTACGAAAATGAGGTTTTTTACGGTGCCCGGAGAGGCCCGCGCATGGCGCAGTTGGATTCCTGGTCCAAAAGGGAGCAGAAAACGTATGGGGCCCTTTTCGCTCAGGAGTTTCGTTGCCGAACCATTGCAAATTGCCATACCCACATCTAGGGTTAGGGTTACGAAAATGAGGTTTTTTACGGTGCCCGGAGAGGCCCGCGCATGGCGCAGTTGGATTCCTGGTCCAAAAGGGAGCAGAAAACGTATGGGGCCCTTTTAGCTCAGGAGTTTCGTTGCCGAGCAATTGTCTAACCCCGACTAGCACCTAGGGTTAGGGTTACGAAAATGAGGTTTTTTACGGTGCCCGGAGAGGCCCGCGCATGGCGCAGTTGGATTCCTGGTCCAAAAGGGAGCAGAAAACGTATGGGGCCCTTTTCGCTCAGGAGTTTCGTTGCCGAACCATTGCAAATTGCCATACCCACATCTAGGGTTAGGGTTACGAAAATGAGGTTTTTTACGGTGCCCGGAGAGGCCCGCGCATGGCGCAGTTGGATTCCTGGTCCAAAAGGGAGCAGAAAACGTATGGGGCCCTTTTCGCTCAGGAGTTTCGTTGCCGAACCATTGCAAATTGCCATACCCACATCTAGGGTTAGGGTTACGAAAATGAGGTTTTTTTACGGTGCCCGGAGAGGCCCGCGCATGGCACAGTTGGATTCCTGGTCCAAAAGGGAGCAGAAAATGTATGGGGCTCTTTTCGCTCAGGAGTTTCGTTGCCGAGTAATTGTCTAACCCTGACTAGCACCTAGGGTTAGGGTTACGAAAATGAGGTTTTTACGGTGCCCGGAGAGGCCCGCGCATGGCGCAGTTGGATTCCTGGTCCAAAAGGGAGCAGAAAACGTATGGGGCCCTTTTCGCTCAGGAGTTTCGTTGCCGAGCAATTGTCTAACCCCGACTAGCACCTAGGGTTAGGGTTACGAAAATGAGGTTTTTTACGGTGCCCGGAGAGGCCCGCGCATGGCGCAGTTGGATTCCTGGTCCAAAAGGGAGCAGAAAACGTATGGGGCCCTTTTCGCTCAGGAGTTTCGTTGCCGAACCATTGCAAATTGCCAGACCCACATCTAGGGTTAGGGTTACGAAAATGAGGCTAGGAAGGTCGTAGAGAGCTCTAGTTGGGTGCGTTGGAATCAGCATCACCTAATTAGCATAATGGCGGCCACTTCTGGGTTTTACCTACTTCTGTTATTAGGTGCTAGTCGGGGTTAGACAATTGCCATGCGAAAAGGCCTGGCACATTTGGAGGAATATTGATAGAAAACTACCTGTTATTATTGAACCATTACACTTCAGACTCATAGTACCTCACCCCGGGGGTTCACCCAGAAACTTTCAGAAAAAACTGATGTAGCATTTCAGAATAAAAGCCTTCTAACTATTCATATTTCACTGCATCACATGTACATTTGGAGGAATATTGATAGAAAACTACCTGTTATTATTGAACCATTCCACTTCACACTCATAGATTGGTCACATGGCTATAAAAAAAGAACGCAAAAAAAATAATAATAATAATATCTCCGGAACGGAAGGTCGCACAGGAATGATACTGACACCGTTGGATTCCTCGTCGAAAAGTACATCGCGAGTGACCCGCGCCTTCCCGAAAAAAAGCTTCCTTAGGGTACTTTAGGGCACATATGTGCATATCCATAAAATCACAATTTCCTCCCTAACCATAACCCCGACCGGGAATCAACAAAGCTTCACCCGATGTACTTTTCCGAGACGGTTCAAATGGGCCCTTGCTCGAGTCTCTCCGACAACGGGAAGTGGTCGAAAACGCCTCTTAAAAGTCCCATGTTCGACCAAAAAAGTTTAAATGGCTGTATCTCGGGAAGTAAAGGTCGTAGAGAGTCGCGGTCGGTTGCGTTGGATTCCCCGTCTAATTCTCTTCAAAATGAAGGGAAAAAAAACGGGGGAAAAAAACGGAAGTGGCTCCCTAACTCCAGAACGGAAGGTCCCTGGCCTGTAAAAAGTCGTTTTTCGGGCTCCTCGCCAAATTTCGAGTCGTTAGAGTGGTCAAATGGCTATTAAAAAAAAAACGCAAAAAAATAAAAAATAATAATATCTCCGGAACTGAAGGTCGCACAGTAATGATACTTACACCGTTGGATTCCTCGTCGAAAAGTACATCGCGAGTGACCCGCCTCTTCCCGAAAAAACGCTTCCTTAGGGTACTTTAGGGCACATATGTGCATATCCATAAAATCACAATTTCCTCCCTAACCATAACCCTGACCGGGAATCAACAAAGCTTCACCCGATGTACTTTTCCGTGACGGTTCAAATGGGCCCTTGCTCAAGTCTCTCCGACAACGGGAAGTGGTCGAAAACACCTCTTAAAAGTCCCATGTTCGACCAAAAAAGTTTAAATGGCTGTATCTCGGGAAGTAAAGGTCATAGAGAGTCGCGGTCGGTTGCGTTGGATTCCCCGTCTAATTCTCTTCAAAATGAAGGGAAAAAAAAAAAAAAAAAAAAAAAACGGAAGTGGCTCCCTACCTCCGGAACGGAAGGTCCCTGGCCTGTAAAAATTCGTTTTTCGGGCTCCTCGCCAAATTTCGAGTCGTTAGAGTGGTCAAATGGCTATTAAAAAAAAACCGCAAAAAAATAAAAAATAATAATATCTCCGGAACGGAAGGTCGCACAGTAATGATACTTACACCGTTGGATGCCTCGTCAAAAAGTACATCGCGAGTGACCCGCCCCTTCCCGAAAAAACGCTTCCTTAGGGTACTTTAGGGCACATATGTGCATATCCATAAAATCACAATTTCCTCCCTAACCATAACCCTGACCGGGAATCAACAAAGCTTCACCCGATGTACTTTTCCGAGACGGTTCAAATGGGCCCTTGCTCGAGTCTCTCCGACAACGGGAAGTGGTCGAAAACGCCTCTTAAAAGTCCCATGTTCGACCAAAAAAGTTTAAATGGCTGTATCTCGGGAAGTAAAGGTCGTAGAGAGTCGCGGTCGGTTGCGTTGGATTCCCCGTCTAATTCTCTTCAAAATGAAGGAAAAAAAAAAAAAAAAAAACGGAAGTGGCTCCCTAAAGGCCGTTTCACACCGGTGCGGATCTCCGTGCGAATAATCGGCACAGACATTCGCAAAAAAATGTTTTAATTAGTTGTAATTGAAGCTTGCACACCGCGGCCGAACATTCGTGCGGCATTTTATTTTTCCGGATAGACATTGACGGCCGCGGATTTCCGCCTGCGGAAAATACGTTTGACCAATGAAATCCATTGTTTACAGCTGATGTCATACCTCCACTACTCTTGCCGAACCTCATCAATTTGGTTTCTCAACATCCAATTTTATACAAACACCATGACGATCAACACCGAAATTAAGGACAATAGATCTTCAGATCGCCCAGCAGCTGGGATTCACTGAAGATGGTAATGTTGCTGAAACAAATTCCTACTTGCTAACGTTGTAAACCACTGTTGTAAATGGATGGAGCTAATGTTAGCCACTTGTATCCAAGTGCTAACTAGCAGTTTAGCATCAAATTTGGGGTCCGCTGCTCCTGCCTCCATTTCACTGAAATGGACGGCAATTTCACTGCCTCCAGTTGCTTTTCATGGCTCGTCTCGCTGCTGTGTCTGTCTGTCTGTCTGTGTCTGACGTTAGCCGACTGGTAGCTAGCTTGCGCAAGTAGGCGGTGCCGTCCTACTAGACGGGAGCCGGGGAGGGACATTAACTACTGGTTACAGTGAACACTGTTTTTCCGCTGCGGAAAATGAATGTGGGACTGCGAATAATTCGCACCGGACCTGTGTGTATAGGTTGCAATGCGGAAAATTCGCACGGAATTTCGTACCACATTCCGCCTCTGCATTCGCACCGCATCTGTGTGAAACGGCCTTAACTCCGGAACGGAAGGTCCCTGGCCTGTAAAAAGTCGTTTTTCGGGCTCCTCGCCAAAGGTCGTAGAGAGCTCGTGAAGGATGCGTTGGAATCAGCGTCACCTAATTAGCATAATGGCGGCCACTTCCTGGTTACAAAAATAAGAACTACAAAAAAATAAAGAACTACAACTCCGGCTAGGAAGGTCGTAGAGAGCTCGTGAAGGATGCGTTGGAATCAGCGTCACCTAATTAGCATAATGGCGACCACTTCCTGGTTACAAAAATAAGAACTACAAAAAAATAAAGAACTACAACTCCGGCTAGGAAGGTCGTAGAGAGCTCGTGAAGGATGCGTTGGAATCAGCGTCACCTAATTAGCATAATGGCGGCCACTTCCTGGTTACAAAAATAAGAACTACAAAAAAATAAAGAACTACAACTCCGGCTAGGAAGGTCGTAGAGAGCTCGTGAAGGATGCGTTGGAATCAGCGTCACCTAATTAGCATAATGGCGGCCACTTCCTGGTTACAAAAATAAGAACTACAAAAAAATAAAGAACTACAACTCCGGCTAGGAAGGTCGTAGAGAGCTCGTGAAGGATGCGTTGGAATCAGCGTCACCTAATTAGCATAATGGCGACCACTTCCTGGTTACAAAAATAAGAACTACAAAAAAATAAAGAACTACAACTCCGGCTAGGAAGGTCGTAGAGAGCTCGTGAAGGATGCGTTGGAATCAGCGTCACCTAATTAGCATAATGGCGACCACTTCCTGGTTACAAAAATAAGAACTACAAAAAATAAAGAACTACAACTCCGGCTAGGAAGGTCGTAGAGAGCTCGTGAAGGATGCGTTGGAATCAGCGTCACCTAATTAGCATAATGGTGGCCACTTCCTGGTTACAAAAATAAGAACTACAAAAAAATAAAGAACTACAACTCCGGCTAGGAAGGTCGTAGAGAGCTCGTGAAGGATGCGTTGGAATCAGCGTCACCTAATTAGCATAATGGCGGCCACTTCCTGGTTACAAAAATAAGAACTACAAAAAAATAAAGAACTACAACTCCGGCTAGGAAGGTCGTAGAGAGCTCGTGAAGGATGCGTTGGAATCAGCGTCACCTAATTAGCATAATGGCGGCCACTTCCTGGTTACAAAAATAAGAACTACAAAAAAATAAAGAACTACAACTCCGGCTAGGAAGGTCGTAGAGAGCTCGTGAAGGATGCGTTGGAATCAGCGTCACCTAATTAGCATAATGGCGACCAGTTCCTGGTTACAAAAATAAGAACTACAAAAAAATAAAGAACTACAACTCCGGCTAGGAAGGTCGTAGAGAGCTCGTGAAGGATGCGTTGGAATCAGCGTCACCTAATTAGCATAATGGCGACCACTTCCTGGTTACAAAAATAAGAACTACAAAAAAATAAAGAACTACAACTCCGGCTAGGAAGGTCGTAGAGAGCTCGTGAAGGATGCGTTGGAATCAGCGTCACCTAATTAGCAAAATGGCGGCCACTTCCTGGTTACAAAAATAAGAACTACAAAAAAATAAAGAACTACAACTCCGGCTAGGAAGGTCGTAGAGAGCTCGTGAAGGATGCGTTGGAATCAGCGTCACCTAATTAGCATAATGGCGGCCACTTCCTGGTTACAAAAATAAGAACTACAAAAAAATAAAGAACTACAACTCCGGCTAGGAAGGTCGTAGAGAGCTCGTGAAGGATGCGTTGGAATCAGCGTCACCTAATTAGCATAATGGCGGCCACTTCCTGGTTACAAAAATAAGAACTACAAAAAAATAAAGAACTACAACTCCGGCTAGGAAGGTCGTAGAGAGCTCGTGAAAGGATGCGTTGGAATCAGCGTCACCTAATTAGCATAATGGCGGCCACTTCCTGGTTACAAAAATAAGAACTACAAAAAAATAAAGAACTACAACTCCGGCTAGGAAGGTCGTAGAGAGCTCGTGAAGGATGCGTTGGAATCAGCGTCACCTAATTAGCATAATGGCGGCCACTTCCTGGTTACAAAAATAAGAACTACAAAAAAATAAAGAACTACAACTCCGGCTAGGAAGGTCGTAGAGAGCTCGTGAAGGATGCGTTGGAATCAGCGTCACCTAATTAGCATAATGGCGGCCACTTCCTGGTTACAAAAATAAGAACTACAAAAAAATAAAGAACTACAACTCCGGCTAGGAAGGTCGTAGAGAGCTCGTGAAGGATGCGTTGGAATCAGCGTCACCTAATTAGCATAATGGCGGCCACTTCCTGGTTACAAAAATAAGAACTACAAAAAAATAAAGAACTACAACTCCGGCTAGGAAGGTCGTAGAGAGCTCGTGAAGGATGCGTTGGAATCAGCGTCACCTAATTAGCATAATGGCGGCCACTTCCTGGTTACAAAAATAAGAACTACAAAAAAATAAAGAACTACAACTCCGGCTAGGAAGGTCGTAGAGAGCTCGTGAAGGATGCGTTGGAATCAGCGTCACCTAATTAGCATAATGGCGACCACTTCCTGGTTACAAAAATAAGAACTACAAAAAAATAAAGAACTACAACTCCGGCTAGGAAGGTCGTAGAGAGCTCGTGAAGGATGCGTTGGAATCAGCGTCACCTAATTAGCATAATGGCGACCACTTCCTGGTTACAAAAATAAGAACTACAAAAAAATAAAGAACTACAACTCCGGCTAGGAAGGTCGTAGAGAGCTCGTGAAGGATGCGTTGGAATCAGCGTCACCTAATTAGCATAATGGCGGCCACTTCCTGGTTACAAAAATAAGAACTACAAAAAAATAAAGAACTACAACTCCGGCTAGGAAGGTCGTAGAGAGCTCGTGAAGGATGCGTTGGAATCAGCGTCACCTAATTAGCATAATGGCGGCCACTTCCTGGTTACAAAAATAAGAACTACAAAAAAATAAAGAACTACAACTCCGGCTAGGAAGGTCGTAGAGAGCTCGTGAAGGATGCGTTGGAATCAGCGTCACCTAATTAGCATAATGGCGGCCACTTCCTGGTTACAAAAATAAGAACTACAAAAAAATAAAGAACTACAACTCCGGCTAGGAAGGTCGTAGAGAGCTCGTGAAAGGATGCGTTGGAATCAGCGTCACCTAATTAGCATAATGGCGGCCACTTCCTGGTTACAAAAATAAGAACTACAAAAAAATAAAGAACTACAACTCCGGCTAGGAAGGTCGTAGAGAGCTCGTGAAGGATGCGTTGGAATCAGCGTCACCTAATTAGCATAATGGCGGCCACTTCCTGGTTACAAAAATAAGAACTACAAAAAAATAAAGAACTACAACTCCGGCTAGGAAGGTCGTAGAGAGCTCGTGAAGGATGCGTTGGAATCAGCGTCACCTAATTAGCATAATGGCGGCCACTTCCTGGTTACAAAAATAAGAACTACAAAAAAATAAAGAACTACAACTCCGGCTAGGAAGGTCGTAGAGAGCTCGTGAAGGATGCGTTGGAATCAGCGTCACCTAATTAGCATAATGGCGGCCACTTCCTGGTTACAAAAATAAGAACTACAAAAAAATAAAGAACTACAACTCCGGCTAGGAAGGTCGTAGAGAGCTCGTGAAGGATGCGTTGGAATCAGCGTCACCTAATTAGCATAATGGCGGCCACTTCCTGGTTACAAAAATAAGAACTACAAAAAAATAAAGAACTACAACTCCGGCTAGGAAGGTCGTAGAGAGCTCGTGAAGGATGCGTTGGAATCAGCGTCACCTAATTAGCATAATGGCGACCACTTCCTGGTTACAAAAATAAGAACTACAAAAAAATAAAGAACTACAACTCCGGCTAGGAAGGTCGTAGAGAGCTCGTGAAGGATGCGTTGGAATCAGCGTCACCTAATTAGCATAATGGCGACCACTTCCTGGTTACAAAAATAAGAACTACAAAAAAATAAAGAACTACAACTCCGGCTAGGAAGGTCGTAGAGAGCTCGTGAAGGATGCGTTGGAATCAGCGTCACCTAATTAGCATAATGGCGGCCACTTCCTGGTTACAAAAATAAGAACTACAAAAAAATAAAGAACTACAACTCCGGCTAGGAAGGTCGTAGAGAGCTCGTGAAGGATGCGTTGGAATCAGCGTCACCTAATTAGCATAATGGCGGCCACTTCCTGGTTACAAAAATAAGAACTACAAAAAAATAAAGAACTACAACTCCGGCTAGGAAGGTCGTAGAGAGCTCGTGAAGGATGCGTTGGAATCAGCGTCACCTAATTAGCATAATGGCGGCCACTTCCTGGTTACAAAAATAAGAACTACAAAAAAATAAAGAACTACAACTCCGGCTAGGAAGGTCGTAGAGAGCTCTGGTTGGATGCGTTGGAATCAGCGTCACCTAATTAGCATAATGGCGGCCACTTCCGGTTTTGCCTTC
>NC_139627.1:5948208-5950708 GCF_964638095.1 Poromitra crassiceps | reverse complement strand
ATTGTATTGTACTTGTATCGTGGTTTGTGTTATGTCTACAGACAGGTCTGTATCACGTGTAGCCTACATAGTTATGTAGGTCTACACCCTTTTTCTGTCGGTCTTTGTGACCATGTCCTTGTGTATGTAAGGCTGAGGGTGCTCAGAGCATAAAGAATTTCATTGTATTATACATTGTATTATACATATGACAATAAACTACTTGAACTTGAACTTGAACTTGACCGGTCTGCCAGTGTCTGGGTTCACCGCACACGTCACAGACCTGGCCAGGGATGCCCCAGCACCTGGACGTGGGCTGCGTGTCCCCCTGCTCCAGAAGGGCGCTGTCCTCGGAGCGTTGTTTTTTTCTCCTCCAAAGGGTCATTCTGCCTGTCCCTGTCTTTCTGCAGGTTCCAGTCGAGGTGGATGGGGCATTTGAGCCCCCCGAGGCCAGAGGAACTGGAGAGGGAGAGCTTACTATTTGACGTCGTTCTCCACTAGCCATTTAAAAGTCTTGCCGACGAAGCGGCCAAACGGCAGGACCAGCTTCCCGAGGTATTGGGCCTCAGTAGGCCTCTCCAGCCCACAGTGCCTTTTTGCTAAAGACAAAACATTTTATGACCTCAGTGAACAAACAAGCTAAAGCTCTAGTGCACCACATTAGGTTGTCATTGTTGAAGTATGAATGCAATGCCAAGCTGTTACCTTCCTCGAAGGCAGTCTTCGGATCCAGCAGTATGTGGTCCTGTTGGCCCACAGACTGACCTTTGACCTTGGCCTCCTTTGAAGCCCTCAAAAGGCATTGTTGCCTCTCTGCTGGCGCACTGGTGTCCATCATTGATATGGCTTCAATGATGCAAACTGCTGCACTCAATGTAAATGTTGAACATAATACACAGAAGTGTATGTGCTAATGTACAGTCTCACTTATACAGCCACTGTTTATCACTGCGCTATACGAAGCTATTTGGTCCCTGCGTGGATCCCGTATGTATGTGACGTTACTGCTCAAGTTACTACTGCGCATGTGCGAAATAAACTTCCTCTTCCTGCCCAGCCAAATACAGTGTGTGGACGTGCGTTATTGCGCTCTGCGAGCTAGCTACTATTGAATCTGTTATCCAACATACTTAACACGTATGTATAGACATTGCGCTTTGATATGACCAGTGCAACAGTAAATATTGTATATAGTTTCAATTTGGTGTTTATAATAAACGGGAACCTCACCCAAAGATAATTCTCTGTGTGGACATTCACTCACTTAACTAGTGGAAACACTATTTTGAACAGTTAGTCATCATAGATGGAAAGAGCTCAGTGCTGTTTTATGCTGTCTTTCGCCTATCCTCACTCATTGGTTTGTTTGTGTGTGACGGGCTAGGTAATGTGGCCTAAATGTTTCCCTATTGAACCGCTTAAAAATCCATGCAATTTGAAATGCAAAAATGAATTTGAGTCGCCGGCAAGCCGTCAGAAGTGGTCACTGCACGGAATTGAACCGCGTCCCGGAACCAGGAGTCCAACACCAGTGACGGTTTTTCAGGCTACAGGCGACCCATTAAATCTAGTGTTTGTACGGTATATTGTTTAAAGTGACCTACATTTGATTGACATATAGATTGGAATATAATCTGACTTTGGATCCATTTAAATGGCAGATAAAGCTCTTTGAAAAGAGGTTTGGTTGAGTATTAAAGATAATTGCAGTCTAATCCAGATAGAGGATAATCTTAATAGTCCAATATAACTTTTTAGCTTGTTCTCTCTCTCTCTCTCTCACACACACACACACACACACACACACACACACACACACACACACACACACACACACACACAGAAGAAGAAACAGAATTACAGGAGAACCCCTCACAAGCTGTTGGTTGTGTGTAACCCAGGTCATGAAAGGTTACCATGTAAAGAACAAGACGCTTACTGGAGGGTGGAGGGGCCCGGGCTTTCCGGGGGGGGGGGGGGGAGCGGCCGCCCTCTTCTCCTGGTCCCGGCCGTGCACGTAGCACTGGAGCATGTGCATGGCTGACCCTGGCGCACACACACGCTCTCTCCTCACCCGGCTCACATAGCTATGAGCACAAAACATCAGAGCAGTGATTCACACAGCATCACACACACACAATTGTACACACACAATCCATTACAACACTTACCCTGGGAGCCCAGGGCTGGTGGACTCATAGAGCCCGGCGTAGGTCTCCTGGCTGTGTGGACCAAAACCCACCAGCCCTCACCGACACGGTAATCCATTCTGCAAAATGACAGCACAGATTTTGAGCTAGTTACATTACATTTACATTAACATTATGACATTTAGCAGACGCTTCTGTCCAAAGCGACTTACAATATCACATTTTGTCAACAGTAGAACTATGCAACACAATCAATGACAGCTAAGACATTTTGATTGACCAAGGTAGCATCCTGTAGAAAGTAGTTTGAGAAGGACTATTTATTAGTTAGTCTTCACGACATGACAGATCAAATAAAACAAAATATA
>NC_139627.1:5763208-5943208 GCF_964638095.1 Poromitra crassiceps | reverse complement strand
TATCACCCCAGACTGTCCTTGGTGGCTAAATGAAGATTAGTTTATTTCACTCTTTAAATCTCAGTATGAGAGGATGTATAAAGATGATTTTTTGTTCTTCACACAGGTTATCTCGCCACCTACATTATATAGGCTACAGTTAAGCACTTCTGAAGTCTAATTAAATAATGAGAGACTAGAAAGAAGGTACAAATACATTTTAATGATAAACAAATTAGATTTGGCGTATGACTCCATGATATGATGACGTTCCTCCTGAGATGTGAAGAGGACGTCAGTGATTTATATGATAGAGAATTCCCCCATAGGGAATTCATCAGGAGTCATGACAGCAACTGAGGGTGACAGCACATAGGTGAGTTAGGTTACAACACACCAAGATACATGGGAACTACTACTTCAGTTAGCCTAAGTGATTGGCCAGCAGGAAAAATGAGGGAAATGAGCTGATTGGGTATGGGCCAGAGAGGGAAACCGTGGGAGACAGTGATAGGACAAGGAATGAAGGGGCATGTGTAGCTGAGTCAATGTTGTCCATGTTATTTTTTATTTTGTGAACATTCTCAAAACGTCTGTAAGTTATTTTCTGTTACAAGATCGTTTTTCTGACAATATCACAAAGTGAGCATATATATAGTTCCGTTTTACCTCTTGTAGCAGGGGGGGGGGGGCGTAATTAGCGTGACACCAGAACGCAACACACAAGTGACGTTGTCGCCTTCTTGAGCTTATTGTGTTTATTCTTATATCTGGCAGCAGGATAACAACATGTCTGACTCTGAGATTTTAATCAAATGAAGTCTGGGAATATTTGTGTGTGTGTGTGTGTGTGTGTGTGTGTGTGTGTGTGTGTGTGTGTGTGTGTGTGTGTGTGTGTGTGTGTGTGTGTGTGTGTGTGTGTGTGTGTGTGTGTGTGTGTGTGTGTGTGTGTGTGTGTGTACATGAGGACAAATAGAACGGCCGTAAATGGCAAAGAGTTTTTATTATATTTCAGAATGACAAATAGTTCTGGACATTAATTTTTTGTTTCAATACAAGCGCAAATCTGTATGGTATTAGCTAGATGAAACAAAATAAAATAATTTGTACACGTATATTTTACAATGCATACCCTACTGTAGCTTCTCACTGGCTAAAGCAATATGCATTATGCAGGAAGGTATTGCTATTCATATAGTACAGCTAATTACAGTTGATGTGGAAAAAAAAGCAAAAATAAGTTATTTTAAATATCAATTACATATACAGAATGTGCAACTTCTGCTAAGCATTTCATATATGTAATTAAGAATTTATATTTGTAAGACTGCAACAACAAATTGGAAGTGAGTAACGTGAACAGGTTAATTTGTGAATGATTATTAACATTTGTATATTGACTTGGCATTGGGAACTCAATACTAAAGTAAAATACCAGCATCACCCACTGAAACCCTTTGCAATACCTGACAACTGTCCGCGTACGGACCTCTGAACAAAATGTAGCCAATTTGTCCAATAAAACAGATAGATTTACCCTCTAAAGTGCATTTACAGTGTCAGTATTTTCATTCTTTACAAAATACATCATCAAAGTTGGGTCCGTTTTTTATTGTTTTTACAACGACCCCTATTCTAGCTAACCCAGAGCACCACTTTGATTGAAGAGGAAAAAAGGCATCAAACGTCTATATCAAGTGCCCACTGCAAAAGCATCCTCTAAATTTAGCAATAACACTTGGGCAAACTTCTACCATGAAAACTCGAAATGCAGGGAATAAGACTTCAGTTCAAGGATAGACCTTGACTTAAAAAAATAAAAAATAAAAATGTCATGAAAAGTGTGCAACAGAAAGAGCAATGAGATTCAGGTTGTTTTACCAGCTACAGTATTTGGCCCAAACGTTTTGTAAAAGGCTGACTGGAATGACCCACGACCCAGTTTTCCCTGATTTACAAAACAATGTAGTGTCCCAGTGTGTGTTGACCTGGGAACCGGCTTCACACCTGATGTCACATTATCTCTTTACCATCTGTCCTCAGTGCGTCTGAAACATCCCTTCCTCTTTGCCACGGAAAAAAATAAAGACCTAATCTGTAACTTGGGTTTGGCAAACCCCTTGTTGGAACACTGTCATTCCACCCCTGGACCTCAATTCTGAGTCGCTTATGTAACCCAGGTCACATAGATTGAGGCCCAGAAACATAACGACCATTCACAACAAGAGGATCCAGTCAGAAGACACACTGCAAACACAGACTGTCAGACTAAAACAGACTCAGACTATTAATGGCCTTGTCATCATATCATAACAATAAATCAATGACAATAAATTAAATTAAGATAAGAGATAATGGCAATATTTACAGTACATGTTCAATTATTACAGTATGCTATAGTAATCTTGAATTTATTGAAACACATCTTTGATCTGATAAGTCTAATATCTTCATAAATAAAACAATCCACTGCCTGATCGTTCTCAAACAATAGTAATGCCCAGAAATAAAACCTCTGTTGCTGATCGATAGTCAGTCAAAGCAGCAGCATTGACTGACCAATCAGACTACGTGTCATTACAACCTAAGGAGCAGCATTAACAGACCAATCACGCAACGTGTCATTGCATCTTAGTTCCGCCCACAGACCAATCACGCGACGTGTCATTGCATCTTAGTTCCGCCCCACAGACCAATCACGCGACGTGTCGTTTCATTTTAGTTCCGCCCCTTTTCCCTGTGAAAATCTCCGCAGATTAGCAGAAGAGAAACACACAAGACAACAGAAGCGTCAAATGAGAAACTGTCAAGTCAAAAGACTGCACAACCTAGAATTTTAACTTAAAACAAGATCCAGAACTAGAACTAAACAGCCTAAAGATCTTGCTACGTCACCCAAGCTGCAAAAGGGTTGGGAGTTTGTCAGCAAATCTTTGGTGAGTTGCTAAACTTTAGCTCCATGTATGCTGGGTTAGCTATGCTACCTGAGCCATTACAAGCTAACTGCTAACGTTACCTATGCTGTTATCTGAGCCACTACAGGCTAATTGCTAGCATTACCCTGGTTAACTGCAACCATGCTGTTATGAGCCACCATAGGCTAACTGATAGCATTACCTGTAACTTTGCTGCTAATATTTAGACAGAACACAGCCGTTTCATGTCATTCAGGCAAATGGCAATAATGTCGCATTTTCCAATTATAGCTGTGTGTATTGCTGCACTCTGCCTGTGCTGAACAATTCCTGGTGGTTAAAGGAACACATGGATATTGAAGACACTTGGTGAGAAACAGCACTTTATTCAGATGTATTTTATTTTCATAAACATATTATTTTATTTTCATACTGGAAGATATTCTTTCATGCTGTATAACAGGAATGAATGGTTACTGTAAACACTGTTAGTTATAGTGTTTAAATGGTCCTGTTTGTATATCAAACAGGTCAGGTTTTTGAGGAGGTCTAGGACTACCAAGGATGGCGAGCCACTGAGCCAGAAGATTTGCATGTGCATGCGAAGATTGATTTTTTTCCTTGGAGCCCACTCTACCTCGAGTCTCTTGGTCCTATCAGCGTGGTAGGACAGAACTTTGCACAACTCACATACACTCGTACTATACCTCGCGGTGTAGTTGGACTCTCGGTTGGACAAATCCACATTCCATTCACATGGGGTTTCATGGTGGGTTTACTGATTGGGATACAGTGTACTGTGACTACGTTTATTGTTTCATATTTGATTATTTGATTGCACTGATTGTGAATGTACATTTGCATTTGTGACTAGAGGTCACCATCATAAGTACAGAAACTTACAGTACAGATACAGATACTTACCCAGGGTGCACCCGTAGGATTTAACCTAGGATTTAAAGGCACAGTGCCCTAAAAATTAAAAGGTTAATCTGAATTTGACATTTCACAGGTTTAAGAAAAATACTGAATTGTTTTGTGATTCCACCATTTCACATGGTGATATTAATAGCACTTTTTGAGCTCATTTTATTTCATTGTATGGTACCACTGTATTTCTTTGTCTGACATTTAATTTCTATTTTGTTCAATACAAGCCGGCAGTTTATAACAAGTCTCACATTCTTAATTGGTCTAACTAATTATCTTGATGCTCTCATAGCCGAACCTTACTGGTCTAATTTGAGCCTATCATCTTACTATAGTTGTCATAAGTGCTACACTTAGGAAAGTTCCAACGAGCCTATTATCCACCCTCAAATCAAATTACGGTAGTCAAGATTGGAACCAAACATTTAGATGGTCCACTAAATTCCACATATGACAGCCCAGATGTTAGCAGTGCCTTTGGAACATTTCTATTTTCTCCGCGCTCCCTCTCCCCACAGTGTGTGTGTGTGTGTGTGTGTGTGTGTGTGTGTGTGTATAATCTTAAAATCAGCATCTCAATTAGCTCTCACACTTTCAGAACATACTGGCTTGGTGGTCTGATATGCTAAATACTGGGTATATGAATACTATAATGCTCGATTTGATGTAGCTATTCATTTATACTGGTAAGGCAACTAAAAATGTGCTTTGATACACATGGAGGATATTGTCTGCTGTGAAAAGCCCATCTCCCATAGTGATTATTGGAGCGATATACTGTAGAGCGTTTTTTTAAGGACTCTACAAAATGATAAAGGGCATGCATCCAAAATACGTTATGAAATTGGACATATAATCTGAAATATAAAATTGTGTGGACAAATGGCTTGGTCTGTCCCCCCCCCTACCTGTGTCACTTGCTGCAAAAAGCATCTGCGGCCTACAACACCTGCTCTGCAAACCTTATTCTGTTGAAAGCTCCGAAAACAAATATTGCACTTGGTCTGTTGTCTTTCCGGTCTGCCCGCAGCCAATGACTGGAACAATATGCAAAAAACACTAAAACTGGACAAATTGATTCCCAAATTAGCTTTTAAGCAATTGATTGTGGACATTCTTGATGATACATGCAGCTGTTTCCTGACCCACTAATATCCCAGATCCCTGGTTGTAGTTTGTTTGCATTTTTGTTCTTGCCTTGCTTTGCTGTGGCTGTTTTGCTTTTTGCCTGTTTGTCTTGCTGCTTGTGCGACTCTGTTGCCCGATGTTGGTCTGCTAGCTACTTTTCTGTTGCGTGTGCTAGATTGTATAATGTTTCTTATGTAATGTCTCCTTTCACTCATAATACCTGTAAACAAATGGATGTGTAGTGTTGGATATGTGCTGTTGTCCTTTTAAATGTTTTATTTTATTTCTTTTAGTCCCTACCCCTCTCCCTCAAGAGGCTTGCCTTTTGTCAGGTCGCCATTGTAAATAAGAATTTGTTCTTAATGACTTGCCTGGTTAAATAAAGGTTAAATAAAAATAAAAATAAAAAAGGACAGCTGTCTCTAGAAATGACTGAGAATTGGCCTCAAAATAAGGCTGTAACATTCAAAAGGCAAAAACCCACACAGTACACGTAACATATAAAAACCAGTTTGAAATTAGGATATGTGGTACGGTATAATACAGAAACATGATACAAAATAAGCCATTTCAAATCTCAAAACAACCAGTTATTAAAGGCCGGCTTTACCGTGGGGAATATGAATATATATTAATTCTTAAAAAATCTTAAATTTCGAATCCGTTGAAATTTTTGAAATTGCTTGTTCACAGCAATTTCAAAAATTTCAACGGATTCGAAATTTAAGATTTTTTAAGAATTAATATATATCCATATTCCCCACGGTAAAGCCGGCCTTTAATCGTTTTCTTTAATTGTTTAGTTGATTAAAAGTCCAAACATTGACTGAGTTCTTTAACTGTAACAACTTTGAATGTATTAGTGGTAATGAAACCTGTGAATGATAAAGAAATCGCTTTGGCCAAGCTACATCCTTAAGAGATCCTCGGGTAGTTTCGTCTCAGCAAGAAATGAAGATGAAGCACTTTTTGAAACGCGGGGAAACACTCATAAACAGTCTTCCTTTATTAAAAAAAAAAAAAAAAACTTCCATCCTAGAAAAGAGTGCACTATCTTCCTTAAAGGCAGATCCAAGTCTTGTTTTTTAAGACCTTCGGGATGTTCTTAGAATGGAAGCCATCCCACAGACTGAGTCTAGAGTCTGGGTTAAAAGGCATCTGATATCTGGTCTTGGCTTGCAGGGACAAACTCCCCCATGCCGTAAACATTTGAGAAAAAGGAGAGAGAGAGAGGGGGTAGCCCATTACAAGTCTCAAGTGTGATGTCGGTTTGTCTAGCGTCCAATCACAAGTCTTGACAGGTACAAGATAGGAAGTAGTGCTGCGGCCACTTGTGTGGTCCTTCAGTCCTGGGGCCAGTTTGCCGTTGACCATGTGTTGACTGTGTTTAAATGTACTGACCACTGAGCTGAAACCTGTCTCCATTCACCCAATCTGATTCCACCTGCATGGTTATGACTGGCCCTCTCTGTGTGCAGTGACCAGTTGTGCCTCGCTGACCAGCCGGCGGGCGTGTCTCTGGTCCTGAACGCCCGCTTTCAACACGCTGCTCTCCGTCAACAAGGCCGCGCGGCCCAGCGAGTCCACGCCCGCCGCCGCCAGGGGTGCGGCGTACATGGGCAGGCCAATGGAGACGAGCCAGTCGGACACGGTGCTGATGTTACCCGAGGACAGAGGCTTCCGGCACATCTCCATCAACCCTCCAGACGGGATCTGAGGAACAGGACGGAGGAAAGACCATATTATGTCCCCTTGCTGATGATGTCATGATGATATGGCTGGCGGCCATAGTGGAGGTACTCATACAACACAACTCAGAGCTGCAAACTCTCACTCAAATGAGCCTCTTCTCACTCTCACACCACACCTCCTATTTCTCACTCCAAAGTTCTCTTTTGGGTCCCTGGATCAAAACGTTTGGGAACCCTGGCCCGTATAGCCTACAGGCTTGAACGTTTCTTTCTTGACTTAATCCAAGAGATTAGGTGGTGTAGAAATGCCAAGTTCCAAGTTTTATCCCTAATTTTAAAACAGCATATTTTATTGTATACATTTTCAACCATCATTTTCTGTGGTTCTGGGTCTATAAGATGATAATTTATTCAGATCTATTTGGATAGACCTGAGAGACTAAAGTGGGGAGTGCCAGATGATGGGAGCGACTTGGTGAGGAGCATAGATCTTTCTTCTTCTAAGTTTGCAGACAAATGTGTAATATCTGGAGTATATCTAAAATGCTACCAAACAAACACACATCAAGGATGCTAACTCCTGAAGAGTGAAGAAGGTGGCAGATCAGGGCAGAAACAAAACCACTCAGAAATCATTCGCTAAAGTGCCTTATTTTGGGATCAAAAAGGCCACAGAGAGGTTGAGTAGGTCTATTTACCATGAATAATGCTAATTTTAATATGAACAAAAACACGTGTTGCAGTCCCCGTCATTGTTACGCCTATATATAACTCTGCATTCTCCACTGGACCTCCATGTTGGCGCCAGCGGTGGTTGCTAGGAGATTTGTGACACAACCGCAAAGCCTCTCTTTCCCAGCCTGCATTGATGTTTTATGGGAAAGCCTCATTAAGCTCATAAAAGTCTGGCTCTATGATTTTATAATTGTCACCGTTCATACAGAAGAAGTAGCTGTGTTCATTTACAGCCATGCGGTGTTGTTTGCGGAGCTCCTTGACGTGGAGCTGGTCCATGGTGGAGGCCACGTCCTTGACGGACCGTCTAAACCCGGAAGTGAAACGCGGAAGTGAAACCCGGAAGTGAAACGCAGCTGCCTGCCTACGCCGTTTGCGCTGCCTAGCAACGCAGCATAAACAATGTGAATGCCACGCATACTCTCGCGAACATCTCTCGTTATATTCTAACAGGTTTTTTGGAAGTTATTTTGTGGTTATGGCCGAAGTGGCTGCTGCAAACCGTTTGATTTCACTTCCTGATTTTCCCTGGCCACAGACAGACTAACACTGGCCGATTCACTCGGGCTTCAAGCGAGACTACTCTGCGTTGGTCTCGTCGACTATTAGAGGTAAGATGTGATGCATTGATATTAAATTTATACTGTTTAATAACAATCGAAAAAGTTGCTCGTAGCTGCTTTAAGGGAGATTGAGATCAAATGTCATATCATCAACACTGACTTTACCCATCCAAGACTATAAAGTCACAGACGATAACACAAAATGGATTCAAGACCCCCATTTAATATGGTCACAGAGTTAGTGGAGTCTGAATGTGGACCGCATGTTCCCGGCAACGTGCGAGGGATGATGGAGGAGAGGAGGGAGGGAGAGCTGGCCATACAGCCCGGCAGCATCCTGTCTGAAGTAGTGTACACACTGCCAGGGCAGCAGGGCTCACAGGCAGCCAGCAGCCACACAGGTTGGATCAGATCTTTAGCGGTCGTCTATTTGACCTTTGGCAGTATCGACAAATTGGAGTAGTGTGATGATTGCATTCATATTATTGGGTAAATGTTGCTACAGCGCGCAGTGTGCCAGTGGTGTCTGTGCCACTCCACTTCTGACTAATAGGAATCCAGCAGAGCTGTGGTCTTGCACACTGTTTCATTACATTACATTACATTACGTCATTTGGCAGACGCTTTTATCCAAAGCGACTTACAGTAACACACTTTTTGTCAGCAATAGAGCAATCAACTATGGAACACAGTCTATGACAACTACAAATCCTGAAGGAACAGTGGTACGAGTTTTAGTTTAGGATTTATTTTTATTTTTTTATTTTTTTATATTAAATAAAGAGAGAGAAAGAAGAGAGAGAAAGAAGTTAGATCAAGAAGGGCCCAGGTGGAGCCTGAAAAGGTGAGTCTTTAGTCTTTTCCGAAAGATCGGCAGTGATTCAGCAGTCCTGACCGAAGGTGGCAGCTCGTTCCACCATTGGGGTGCCAGGGAGGAGAAGAGTCGAGATCGGGATGAGCGACTTTTGAGCGCCCGTAGCGAAGGAGGAGCGAGGCGCCCTGCACTGGTAGAGGAGCGAAGGGAGCGGTGAGAGGTTTGGAACCTGACCATAGATTGCAGGTACAGGGGAGCTGACTGGTGTACTGCCCTGTAGGCCAGTACCACACCTCATCCCCTGATGCCTCTGTGTGCGTGTGTGTGTGCGTGTGTGTGTGTGTGTGTGTGTGTGTGTGTATGGTTATCCTGGCAGCATCATCCCCATGTTTCTGAGATGACAGGTGGCTCTCTAGGTTAGACAATGGTTAGCTAGCAAGCTACAATCTGCAATGTTGTACACATGCATTTGGGTTTCTCGGAAAATAGGACCATCCGAGGAGCACCTGAATGCAACATTACTACCATTGACCATAACCCCCGAGCTCTCTGTGACCCTCTCTCACCTTGGATATTCAGAGTGATGTCCAGACTGCCGAGCAGCGGAGCCACCGACACAGAGCAGGCGTACGTCCCCTCGTTTGAGATGTTGACAAGGGGCAGGGTGAAGGAGGCGTCCCCCCCGGCCAGGCCCTTCAGCCTGACCCCGGTGCCCTGCGTCTGCCCCGACCGGCTGCTGTAGCTGAACAGCTTGGTCCTCTCCCCGCGATGCTGCCGGTACCACTCCACGTTGACATTCGGCCCCCGGTGGTCGATGGCAAACTGGCACTGGAGCTTCTGTTGGGACTGTAGGGTCCCTCGCACCCATGGATAAATGGATAAGATAGATAGATAAATACTTTATTAATCCCGAGGGAAATTCTGTTGTACAGCAGCTTCCAGTTGCACATACAAATAACAAAGTACATATGAAGGATAAAAATCATGTTAAAATACTAAAAACGAAGAGATAAAAAGATAACCAAGATAAAAAAGTTAGGAGAGCCAGTCCTGGTAGGGACATGGAAATAAGAGAGAAAACAAGTGCCTGTGCAGTGTGCAAACATATGCATAGAGAAAGTGCCTGCAGTACATACATAAACAAATACAAAAATCTGAAGTCTCAAGTCTCAAGTCTCAGTGGCCCAGGTTGCTGGGGCCACGCCCCTTGCAGGTAGCTGGGGCCACGCCTCCACGCCCCCTGCACAATGGGGAGGCATTGTACAGCCTGATGGCCCGTGGAACAAAAGTGTTCTTGGTGCGATCTTTCTTGCAGCCAAGAGAGATCAGTCTGTGGCTGAAGGTGCTTCTCTGGCTGTCCAGAGTGCTGTAGAGAGGGTGAGAAGGGTTGTCCATAATGGCGAGCAGCTTGGCCAAAGACCTTCTCTCCACTAGAGCTGTGAGGGAGTCCAGCTCCATACCGACCACGGAGACAGCCTTCCTAACCAGCTTGTCCAGCCGCCTTGCATCCCTCTGTTTAATGCTGCCTCCCCAGCACACTACAGCATAGAAGAAGACGCTGGCCACCACGGACATCTGCAGCATTTTACTGCAGACATTGAAGGACCTCAGCCTCCGTAAGAAATAAAGCCGGCTCTGGCCCTTCTTATAGAGTGCGTCAGTGTTCAGTGACCAGTCCAGTTTGTCATCCAGGTGTACTCCGAGGTACTTGTAAGAGTGAACCACCACTTTGTAGAACCATTGTGGCTAGAAAAGCACACGATGACACAGAAGCACACAGATACAGTTTTAAACAAGGGTTATAACGCTTTGCCAATACATGCATTGGGAGATGCAACAGCGATTTCCAAAGTTGAAAAAGTGACATATCCAATGATCGCCGAGGGGGACTAACGATTAGCCAATCAGCATCAATAAACAGATTAGCCAATCAGCATCAATAAACAGCGCAAAGGGTGGGAGTAACGCTGTTGTCAAGCTGTCGGACCAAACAACAATGGTGACTGCGATAGACGCTGCTATCAAGGCTGATCTAAATCGATTAAAAGTACCAATTACAAACAGCAGTCTGCTTTGAAGACATTTATTCAAAGGGGAAATGTTTGTTTTGTTCTCCCAACTGGATTATATTCAGGCAGATATGTTGGTCTCTAGTGGGGAGAGTTGCAGCAGCACATGCTAGCACATGCTTCCTCCGACACATGTGCAGTCGTCAGCCGCTGGTTTTCACCTGACAGCGAGGAGTTTCACCAGCAGGACATAGCGCGTCGGAGGATCACCCTATTCCACCCAGTTCCCCTCCCCCCCAAACAGGCACCCAGACCGACCAGAGGAGGCACTAGTGCAGCGACCAGGACACATACTCTTAATCCGCCTTCCCACGCGCAGACACGGCCAATAGTGCCTGTATGGACGCCTGACCAAGCCGGAGGTAACACGGGGGCTCGAACCTGCGACCCTCGTGTTGGTATCGTGGAATCTACCGCTGCCCTCAATCAAGAATGACTGGCCTCCACAAACCCGTGTCAGTGTGATCAGCATTACCTGAGGTGGCGATCACGTCTCTGTCCCCGATGACGGGCCGGCTGAGGTAGTCCTGCACGAGGGTGTGCCTGAGGAAGCTTGTGAGGGTGAACAGGCCCTGGCTGTGTCTGAGCGTGCAGGTGAACCACAGGTCGTAGTCCTGGGCCCCGTGGCCCGGCCAGCGCACCTGGATGCCCCTTGTGCTGAACCACCGCAGCTCACACTCCAGCTGCTCTTCATCCACCCCCTCCACATACCCCCGCAGGTCCACCTTAGACACTGCAGGAGAGTAGAAAAGAATAGAATAGAGAAAGTTGAGTAAATACAGTTGTTTGAAGGAGAGATGTATCAATGTAAACTAAAAATGCAGTAGATAATCCAAAGCAAATATTTAAATAAAAATACATTTTATTTCCTAATGATTTGAATTGTGTGGTTTTTATGCAAATAACCAATAGATGACAATAACAAAGTAAAAGGATAACATTTTGAATTTTGTACAGTTTACACTGACTTCAGGATGGGTGAAATTATTTTTTCATACGGTTTCCAGGACAGTGGTGAAAAAAGTGAGTCTGGAACCTTGAATAAGGCTCTCACATTGTGTTACCCAAGCTTTTAACCAGCGCTGTTGTACTTTTGCATTTCTTCAGTCCAGTTGGTGGCGGTAATGCACCTTTAAGTTGGTTGCCAACCGCCATAAAACACTAAAGAAAACACCAAAACAACAGGCAGGTGATTGTACAGGCGCGTTCGTTGAAAGAGAAAGCGGAGAATCTTGTTTTGGGGAAAAGAGAGGACAGTAATGGGCAAGAAGCACGAAAAGCACAAGTTGGGAAACAAAGGTGGAGGGAAAGGAATGGAAGCCTGTTCTCTGAATGATAGTGGTTCTCTGAATGATAGTGGTGGGGCTCTTCGTTATGCCCCTGTTAGTAGTGAGGAGGAAGAGTCGAATGGAGGAGAGAGAGGTAGTGGTAGCGACAACGAGAGCGAGGAAATGGCGGTGGTAGAAGCTGAGAGTGAAGGGTTGGAGGGAAAGATAAAGGAAATAAAACAGAAGGAATTGAGCGATGAGTCTGTGAGGAGAAAGGATTCTTTTCTTGTGGGAATGGTGTCTGTGACATGGGCAGACGGGATCTTTAAGGATCCACATGTTGTAGGAAGGTTTATTGAAAAGAAAGTTGGAGTTGTGAGATCAGTTAAGATTACTAAAAGTGGTATGGTGGTGATTGAGTGTATGTCTGAGAGTCAGAGGAGAAAAGTGTTGGAGATTGTTAAGGGTGATGAGCTGGAACAGAATGAACGTGTGAAGTGTTTCCCGTTGGGAGTAGAAAAGAGAAGAAAAGGTGTGGTAAGTCAAGTGCCGTTGTCAGTGGATGCTAATACTTTTTTGGAGGTGGAAGGTGTGTATGAAGCAAGGAGAATGTCGAGATTTCGGGAAGGAAAGAGAGAAGAGAGTAATTGTGTGTGTTTAACCTTTGAAGGGGAATTGCCATCGCTAGTGTATAGTGATTATGTTTGTTACAGGGTGAGGCCCTTTGAGAGAGCGCCTATCAGGTGCTATTGCTGTCAGGAGTATGGACATGTGGCATCAGTGTGTACTAGGGAGATAATATGTAGGAGATGTGGGAAGGAGGATTGTGGAGTAGTACTTAATGGAAGTGATATTGAAAGTTGCAGTGTGGGGAAGGAACAGCTCAGGTGTTTGCATTGTGAGGGGAATCATGATGCAGGTTCTGTGGATTGTCCACGAAGAAAGAAGGAAAGGGAGGTAAATAAAATCAGAGAAGAACGGGGGACGTCATATGCTGAGGCTGTTAAAAGGTGGAAAGGGGAAAGAAACGAGGGCAGGGTGATTGTACAAAGGGAGCCGGAAAAGGAAAGAGCAAGTCACAGTAATATCTGTATGGACAAGAAGCGATTCCTGGCATTCATCGCCATGGTGATAAACTGTGCTGCTAGTATGAATGGGAAGACAGAGAGGACTGAAATGGTGGTTGAAGCTGCAAAGAGATTTCTGGATGTGGTTGATGTATCTGGAGCAGAGATAGATAAAATACTGAGAGATGCATTTGTGCAAACTCAGGCGTCTGCATCTGGAAAGTAATTATGAATCTGAGTACTTTGGGTGGATATGGATATGGGGTTATTTTGTTTATTTTAGTTCAATTAAGATCAGTTTAGGTTTAGTTCAGTAGATGGCGGTAATGCAACATTTTGGATGCCAACCGCCGTAAAACCAAACAGAAGAAGAAGAAGAAGAAGATAAAACACTAAAGAAGAAGAAGAAGAAGAAGATTGTTTGCGATGCGAGCTCCTGTCTAGCGCTAGGTTGTTAGCACTGCAGTTAGCCAGTCGACTCGACTATGCGTTATAGTTCAAAGTTCTAGATAGCAGTTTTAAGAAATACGCGTCGTTTAAACCTGTTCATCTGGCTGCATATTGTTTTATTTCGAGGTGGAAATGGCTGCGGCATAATTTGCTCACATGTGGTCGTATTGACCTATACACTTGTGCTAACGCTAGCTTGTTTAGCAAGCTTGTTTGTTTACTTCGTCTTCCCCACTCTGGCTCCTCTGCACGGATTTCCATTGTAATTTCAGTTCAACTAACGTTAGGGAGTGCCGCACGTATAAGGTAAGGCGAAAAGGCTAATTAGTTATTATCTATTTGGAAAGCAGGGTCAAATAACCCTAGTCTCTAAACAGTAAAGTGTCACAATGCTTTTGAATTTAATTACAAATTAAGTAAGGCTCTGTTAACGTTAAGCCTCGGGGTTTTAGATACCCATTGAACCAAGAACAACCTTCCACCTAACGATAACTTTCCAAATCTCTCAAACAAGTCTGACACCATAAATTGGCTGCTGAGCCCAACATCAGCTGTGTAGTAACGTTACTTTTACAGCAGAGGGCGTGTTGCCTCCTGGTAGCATGAGAAAGTAACAATTCAGTAACTAGTCACATACATTATTTACATACAGTTTTTCTGATCAACTCAACAGGGTTGTTGTTCAGCATAGCTTTACCCACTGACAATCTTTTATTTACAGTTTTAAAAGATTTCCTCAATATGTTTCCCAGTTAGGCTTTGGTGTTGTTTTTTCCTCATTTTAGATGGTTATAATGCATTCCTAAATCCTCTTCCACTCCAGAATAGAATTATATTGTTCAATGTAACGTTACACAGCATGCTGCACTATGGCCCCTAACTAGATGTTCTAGAAATTAATGTACCAGTCCAGTCCACTAGCCCCCAATTAAGTTATAGATGGCTTTGAGCCGCTCTTGTTTTATATCTTCTTATTATTAAAGCCTTACCACAGCAGTACAACAGACCCTTTTGCACAGATTTCTACTTATTTCCCATACTCTGTTTTTGTAAATGTATCCCCTTTCATTTGCTTTTAATAGACACTATTGTGTGGATCTATTTTTTTTATATACATCAAATGCACAACCTGTTAATCTGCAGATGTGTATTTTTCTTGTATGCAGGTATTTTTAACCATGCTCTGACTTTTTTCTCTCTCAGTTTGAGGCTATTATGTTTTTAATAATACAACAAAATAGACAATATTTTTCCAGTTTTTTGTGTGGCTTTGGCTTTGAACCACCGACCGTAAATATGGATAGTGATTCTGGTAACATCCTGACCTTTGACCTTTGCCTCCAGATGTTTTTGGTGGGACTGACCGGCGGTATCGCCTCAGGGAAGAGCACAGTGTCTTCAATGCTGCGGGAGCTCGGATGCCCCATCATTGATGCTGATGTGGTGGCCAGGAAAGGTAGGCCACTCCCTCTCTCTATCTGTTAATTTCACCAGCTGGTTGACGATTAGCTGTGTGAGTGCATGAGATTGGGTCAGGTGGTGGGTGTTGGATCTCTGAGGTGGTAGAGCAGGAATCAAGAGCCTCAAAATGGTTGCTGTGAAAAGGGCCTATTCTGAGATGGAGCTAGAACATGTTTCCGTTGAAAGAGAATGAGCCAATAAGGTGAGGCAAGAACACGCTGCTCCATAAAGGTTTTGCTTGCCCCTGTGTTACTTCATGCACATTCACATTTGTGAATCTCAACAATACACTTTTTCCTTATCTGTGTACGCTTACCTGGTAACTGATTGTATTATTGAATGTAGTTCAGGTTTGACTGTATTTATATGCCATGGCCGCCCGACTCGGCACAACGCTGTATACTTTGCTATAGAAAAATTGAAAATAAAATATATAATTTTTTTTAAATGTCTCAAATTTTAGATTATAAAGATAAATAGATATACCAGACAGACAATAGAGATATTAGATGTATGTTTCATAGCTGATTTTGGGGAATGGATTGAAAGTACCTGCATTTAATTGTATCAGCCACACAGTAGAATTAAGACCCTATTTAAAATATGTCTTCACATACCACCTGTCAGCCTTTTGAAGCTGGATTCTGCCAGGTTGCACCGTCTTTTGGGGGCGAGGGGGAGGCATGTTAACTCGGCCCATCTACAGTGGCTATTCAGTTCTCAATTATAGCCCCGCAAAGCAGCACAGTCAGCTCATCCTGGGCCATCTCTCCCGAGGAGTACGTGTTCGCCGCCCTCAACCGCTACATCGTCATGCTGTTCCTCCTGCTGCTGAGGCTCATTGGCCTCTGCCGCTGACCTCGAAAGCTTTGAAAAGTTTGTGAATTTGGGAGGGGGGATAAGGCCTTGAAAATAGAAAAGGAAATAGACATGGGTCATTGAAAGTGCTTGAATTTATATATTTTGTGCAAGTAGGCTATAGAAATTGCATTTCTTTTGTTTTTTTTTATCTCAAAGATTTTCATGTAAATAAATGTATGTTATGTCAGTATCTAATCTACATTATAACCATTTTCTGGAAATGAAAAGATTCAAATACAAGCAGAACATTGGAATTGGAAACAATATCCACTCATTTGAGGATATTCCAGAATAGCGTTCCGACACTAGTATGTGAACACAGATGTGAACAGCTAGGTTTAATGACAAATATGGAATATCACCCAAGGAAATACCACGGTTTAATGCCAACAGATAAACCATACAGATTTGTTGTAATTGTGAACACAAATAAGGGAGCGGACATGGTTTTCAAGTATAACACAATGTACAACTTTTATTCAAAGACAGGATTGAAAAATATAGGTCACTTGTATTCACTTCAGACAAGACAGGACACTACGTTAAAGTCTGAAATTTACCTAGATTTGCTATAAGAATTGACATTTCAGCTAGTCACCTGATGTCACTATTAATGGACAGTACAGTAGTAAAGATTTTGAAAATTTTGATTAATCAATCCAAGTCAGAAACAACATGTGCTGTGAGCCTTTTAGAATTCAAAAACCTTACTTCCAACAATTAACTAGCCTGCACTAACTACTGCACAGTAACGTGTACAAATATTGAATGTATAAATGTAATAATAAGTATGTCGGACTTTAAGATTGTGCCTTGCTTGTCAGCAAGCACAATAATAAAACAATCAAAAGCTTTGTCAGATGGCCTCTAGAGGGCGTCTTTGACTAAGAGATGCAGTTACATACATTGGCTGAGTTTCCCAACAAAGAAGCTTCTTAAGAGTTAAGAAGCTTCTTAAGGAGTTAAGAAGGCTCCAAAGAAGTGTTTCCCAAACGCCTTCTTAACAGTCGAGAAAAATAAAAAAAATAGAAGGCTCTTAAGAAGCATCTTAACTGGAGCGGCTCACTTGATGGCACTCTGAGCCCAGCAGTGGGCCACGACTCAGTGGTTGAGAAACACTGTTAACACCTAATCATGGTCATGTTAAACTTTATTAAACATTATTTATTTCAGACATGGACTGCAGTTCAAATTGCTTTATATACACAGCATACAACAAAACAGAGAAACACTACAGAATTTAAGCGACCTTGGGTTCTGTGAAAGGTGCTATATAAATCCACAACATTATAAAAGGAATCCATTCTGATTAGAGGAATATAGCCTACGGTAAAACATTTAAAACACAAGTAACCATACATACAGGGGAGATTTTCAAGTGTTCCCTAATTTTAAACACTAAAGGGTACATGAAAGAAAGGAAAAAGGGAAAAACACAAGAGGAACAGTGGACACAAGTATCTCCTTTTGCCTGACGCGGCTGGATCTGCCAGTGTTTTGTCATTAAGAAGGTGTTAAGAAGGCTCCAGACCCTTCTTACAAAACCTTCTTAATGAAAGATCATCTTAGCGCTAAGAAGCTTTTGGGAAACGCAGCCTTCTTAACGGAGGATAATTGGAAGATAATTTTAGGCTAAGAAGCAATCGGGAAACGCGTTGGCTTCGTTGGCTTCTTACGGGAGCCTTAAGAAGGGTCAAAGAAGCTTCTTAGCGCTAAGAAGCTTTTGGGAAACGCATGCCTTCGTAAAGAAGCAATTGGGAAACGCGTTTGCTTCTTAAGGGGGCCTTAAGAAGGGTTGAATTAGCTTCTTAGCGCAAAGAAGCTTTTGGGAAACCCAGCCATTGACTGTAAAGTTACATAGGCTATTGAAGTGCAAAATTAAAAAGTTGGTCAATATCGCTCCCTTATGTCACATCCTGTGTTACAGGATTTGTAAAGTCAAGTCAACTTTATTTATAGAGCACATTTACACCACTGGGCAGTGGGCACACCTGAATCCAAAATGTCTTCATATTGCACAACATGCGGCCCAACGTTTGCATTTGGTTGACACAAAATCATCTGTGAATGATCAATCGCAAGATTATGCCAATATATATATATATATAATATATAAATGAGTCCAGTAGTAGGGTCACTTTGGGCCTAGGGTGTTCATAGTGAAGTGAATATGAGCATCAGTGCAGACTTCGCTTTGTTTGCTGTAGTTGGTTGGGTCAACAAACCACACCGCAGGTCTGTTGTTACAGGCCTGAGACTCAGAACATCATGGCTGCCTGTGAACGCAGCCTGAAGCCCCACTCTGTAACACAGAACATCATGGCTGCCTGTGAACGCAGCCTGAAGCCCCACTCTGTAACACAGTGGAGTTCACTCTCCTCACTAACAGGGCTGGAAATGAGTGTAACCGAATGAATGTGAGTCCTCGTGAGTCCCGAGTGGTAGCGAGTAGGGCTGGGCGATATCGCCTCTAAAGAATATCTCGATATTTTTCGGCTATATCGCGATATAGATATCGGCTGGTTTGGGGTTAATATCAGTTGTAGTTCATTACACAGGAGGCTGGTTTGCGGTTAATATCAGTTGTAGTTGGTTACACAGGAGGCTGGGTTGGGGTTAATATTAGGGGTGTAAAAAAATCGATTATAAGATGCATCGCGATGCGGACGTGCACGATTCTGCATCGATTCACAAATGCCAAAAATCGATTATTATTATTATTTTTATAATCAAAGAAAATATAATGGAGGTACATGCATTTGTTTATTTTAATTATGGATCATAATACAATGCAATTCCAAATGCACTTTATTTTAAAAGTAGCCACACAGTGAGAAAAAATAAATCATGTGTTGGGGGGGAAAAAGTGATGCATCGATTTAAGATGCATCGATAATCGTAATCGAATTGAATCGTAGCCCTCTGAATCATAATCGAATCGTGAGGCCAGTGAAGATTCACAGCCCTAATTCATATCCCTGTATACATGATAAAGTACTAGTATCCCGGTTACTGGTTACTGCATGCTATCTGCGCAGGCGCCTGTGATGTTTACAACACAAACATCACCTGCATGCTCGCTCGTATCGGGTGCGTGATGTCATTCACCTTTTTGGGCCAAGACACTGCGGGATTCCCTGGGATTCCCTCTTCTTCACGGGTGCCTGGTCTCCGTTCACGCGCTGCTTCCTTCCTTCATTGTAGGCAGCACCTCTGCACAGCATTTCAATGCTTTACTCACCTCACTGAAAGACAAAACTGTTTCCTCATCGCTCCACAAGTGTTTGACATTTTCTGTTGCATCGTTTGGCTGAAGCTGCGCCTGCGCAGGCATTCAGCAGCTGCGCAGGCATTCAGCAGTGGTAAGAAACCAGGATAAGATGTATACATTACATGCAACAGTATCCCGGTTTCTCTCAGAAGCGGCATAAGGGCTGATCTAGGTTTCTGATATCAGGATATGATTTTTACATGATGCGCAAACACAAAAACCCCATCATAACCGGGATACTCGTTGTGTCCTGCTAGGGATGCCACGGTGTTGACATTTTCCCACCGGGTAATAAACACGTCTCAGCACTGCACCGGTGTTACCGGTTACACCGTGTAAAAAAACAAAAAACAGACTCCAGAGCTGCTCAGCAGTCCTCACGGTCCGGAGTTTTAATTTAACTGCTCTCAGTCACACCCGTCAAGATAGTCACCAATGCAAGCGTGTTAGGGATGTCAGGTTAACCACAGAGAATAGTTTGGAGCAGTTACGTTTGTCGGTCTATAAATTAGGCTACTTTGCACACAGTCCTTTCTACCCCATGTTTCTCCCCCAGTCAGTCAGCCCCTCCCATCCCTGCTGCTGTGCGCTGTTGTGAGCGCTGTCTGTCAGCCTCACATAACGGTGTTCAGTGCTGGTGGTAATGTAGTCACATGCCAACGTTCATGTCTCAAACCAGCTAAAGTTAACATGCTAGCTTTCTTGACAAAAAATCTGTGAGTGTTGGAGGGAGAGAGGAATGGAGGGGTAAAGGTTTGTCACAAGTTTTAAATCAAAGAATTAATTTGGATACATAGGTAAAACACAGCTTGTTCAGCTGAAGCCATGCACTTCAAGTGTTGTTAGATAGCTGCCCTTACATTGTAGAGAATCCAGTCAGTGCACAGTAGTAGTGAAAATCCAGTCAGTGTTTTTCATGTTTCAAAAACATTTAAAAAATGTTTTTAGTTTGTTTTTTCGCAGGCAACATTTTTTTGTTTTTATTGGCGGTGGAAAGGTTTGAAAGAAGGCTGCGTAAGGCATGCCACATTAAGTGTGGCATGGCATTAAGGTTTTATTTGTTCTGCACTTTATTCAATTCGCCTTTTGATTGTATGGTGTAACATTTTAAATGCTGCTACCTATTTTTGTTTGAAAGGTCTTGGAAAGAAAGACATTAACAAAGCTGGAATTGTTTTTTGTTTTATTGTTAAAAACGACTTGAGTTGTGTCTCACACTGAGACAGAAAATTGCAGCTGTTTGAAAAGCAAATAAATAAATGTTGCTGGAAGCAATCAAAGTTCTCATCCTTGCATTATAATATAAAGCAGTTTGTTGATTGTGATGTTTGAATATGGTAGGCAAATGCTCCATTGTGTTTTACATTTATTTCAGTTAATATTGCACTGAAACTTGAATTACAAAAAAATCGAAATTAAATCGAAATCGCAATATCAGTCAGAAAAATCGCAATTAGATTTTTTACCCAAATCGTTCAGCCCTAACCATGATGTGCAAAGAATAACATTGATCTGGAAGCGAAAAGATGCTTTGCACCAGACTATATTCAATTTGAGTAAAAAGTGGTTCCTATAATGAAGCTGTAGGCTAACTGTTCATGATTATTTGCAAACTTTAACCCTGACACAATAGTTTTGGTTATATATATATATATATATATATATATATATATATATAGGCTATATATTATCCTATATTATACACAAACACACATGGTATATTATGACTAAATAATAGGGGGGGGGGGATCAATTGTATTTGACTAATACAAGGCTATTTTTTTTGTCATCACATCATTGAGCCTGTAATTTTAAGCAATTAAAAAAAATCAAAATATGTCCAGATGTACAAAGTTTCTCAACAATGTCATATTGATGGTGAGCCTCTATAGCCTACTAATATGTCCTTGTTTGTATTTGTATGATCCACAGGGATTGTATGTGATGTGAAGCAGGTGTGCTCGCAAACCTACATCATGAGAACTTCTGACGAGTCCATCAAATTACACGAAGACATCCAGAAACTTATTAAGCAAATTCATTCATTATCCAGTGAGGATAAAACGACACATTCAAGGGCGAAGAGTGGCACCAACCTGAAGCCCACTTCAGAGGAGCAACCCAGTCCCTTTTCCATATTGGAGAATGTTGACTTGACTTCATATTATGGTGTTCTGAGGAGATTGTATGCGGTCTTCGGGCCGATGCTGAGAGAGAGATTCATGGAGAACCTCCCTAAGACATTAGTTTGTATCTCCTCTGGGAGAGAGGACTGCGGACTGGAGGCAGAGCTGACAAAGACGGTGGCTCTGGAATTGGGTAAACCATTTCTGACGTTCCTGTCATCTCTGAGGTCCCAGACATGCACTCGCCTGAAGACTGGCAGCAGCGATGAAGAGCCAGTCAGCTTCCTGAGATCCTACCTCAGTATGGACGCACTGCCAACAGTGGACCTAAGTGGTTTCCAGGACATGTTTGTCACTGCATTGTCAAGTCTCCATCTCTCTGGGAATCTGATATCTACTCTGAATGGCTTTGCGGATGTGGCTGTGACATATTTGTCAAAGATCTTGGTGAAGTTACTCCAAGCACCAATGGACTATATCAAAATAGGGTTACAGTTTGGAATCAAAATCCCATCTTTAGATCAAAGGGAGGAATGTCACCAAGGTAAGCTATTTTTCAGTAATATATTTTAATCTATGTAAAATACTGTGTGTGTGTGTGTGTGTGTGTGTGTGTGTGTGTGTGTGTGTGTGTGTTACGCCATATAATAATAGCCTATACCACAATTTTGTGCTGTGAATGAAATTGTTTCTCATTTGTTCTGTAGGTGATCTCAAGCAGCTGTTAATGTGGTAAGCCCTCACATGTAATCCAGCAAGGCCTCTTCTTTAAGATATTGTTATTAAAAGAATGCTTAATCATTTCCATATTCATTGAACATATATTGTTTTATTATAGGGGATTGAACCACAATGTGAGCTGGTCCTTTGCTAACTCAATAGTCGACATCTTCCTGGCTCCAGAGGAGGCTCCGTGCAGCTACCCGGGTCCAGACTGCCAGAGCCCACCCAGGATGTCGTTCATGCGCACCTTGGAAGGGGGGAGTAACGACAGTGACATCCTGCTGTGCGATCGCCGCAATCTGGCCGTGCTCAATGACACGCTGTGCGCTGACATAACGACAAGGTGGCCAGAGGAACCCTCCACGTCTCTTCTGGCCTTCTGCCAGGCGCTGAGCGCTCTCACACCTGTGCAGGTAGAGCGGGTGTGGAGCAACACCTGTTACGCCCTTCAAGCTCTCGCGTCTCTGCTCCTCAGCAGCAGCAGGTCGTCGTCGTCGTCGGACTGCGGTTTCGGGGGCGAAGCGCCTTCCCCCGCTGTCCCCACTCCCTCGGTGACTCGGAGGAGGAGAACGGTGGTGGGGCCTCCCCCTTCTTCTCGCCAGTTCTTCAGGTTGGCCCTCAACCAGCTCCTTTGCAACTACTTCAACTGGACAGACGGTGGCGTGGTGGACGCGGGCCTGGTGACCCTGTGCAGCGATAACGATCGCGAGGAGTTTGCGAAGCACGTGTGCAACAACGGCGAGCTGATGAAGCGTCTGGTGTCGGACGAGAAGAACAGCTGGCTGTTGGGATATTGTGCCAACTCTTCTGCAGACACGTGGGTTATGGTGAGTCAGTTGTGTCACTACGAGAGCTGGATGGCCCCGCCCGCGGTGCTGGTGGACTCGTCCCCACTGACCTTCTGCTGGAGCCTGGACAGTGACAGGCTGAGGAAGCAGCTGTGTGAGAACGTGGGCTTCTTCTCCATGGTGTTCTCCAACCCTGACAATGCAGCGCTGATTCCTAACTGCACAGACATGGCTCCGGCCACACACACCAACATCGACGCCCTCGTGGCGGACTCTTGTCGCTACTCGCAGTGGCACGACGTGACGCTGATCACCATGAACGTCATGTCGCTGTGCGTCCGCCAAGACGCTAAAGGTTTCGTCGCCGAGGTTTGCTCCAATGCGACCTTCCTGAATGAGCTGCTGCGTAACGACGACAACGCCTGGCTCGAAGCGCACTGCTCCGTCTCACTCAGCGCCCGGCCCACGGACCCGCCGTTGGTCTTCAACATCACAGACTGGTGTGACTACCACACGTGGGCGGCGCGGCAGATAGACCCTTCGGTGGTCGGCCTGTGTTATCAGCATGATCAGCTTGCTTTCCAGAAGAACGTCTGCTGCAACGTGCCTCTGTTTGATAAGCTGATGGTGGACCCCCAGAACGCCTGGATGAGGTCCTCCTGCACGGACAAGGAAGCCATAGAGCTCATACCACAGGTTGGTATTTTAGCTGCGTCACGTGATGCACAATAATTACATATTGTTGTCTTACAATCCACAACAGCATTGAATTTGTATTTTGATCTGGTATTCATAACTGCCTGTGCCTTACTGTAGGTGTGCAAGTACTCGGACTGGACCCGTCCCATAATTGTGGACATGACGGAGCTAGCTCTCTGCGCTGAGCTCGACCCATTCAACTTCACCGCCAAGGTCTGCTCCAATTCCACAGTTCTCCAGAACCTCCTGGCCAATCTGGACAACACCTGGCTGCTGCAGCACTGCGCCAACCTCTCCAGTACCGCGGGACCTTCTGCCACCAACGGGTCAGAAGAAGGAGACGGCCTGAAGGGATTCAAGCCTTCAGAGCAATGCCAGTACTCCAGCTGGGGCGTCGCCCTTCCAGACGCAATACTGGTGGCTCTGTGTTGGGATTATGACCAGGTCAATTTTGTCTCCTCGGTCTGTCCGAACGCTCCACTTCTGGCTTTCCTCACCCGTGAGCCCTCTAGTGTGTGGGTGAGCACGTTGTGTGCCACCTACACCAACTACACCAACAACACCACCACCACCACCATCACGACTCCAGAGCCTCGGCCCTGCCTGCTCCGAGAGCTGGTGAGGAGATTCAACTGGACCTGCACTGCCGACTTCACCACAGCGTGCCGGCCGGGGGCGGCTCCCTATCAGGCCATGCAGGTGGTCCTGCGCTGCTGGCTGGAGGCGATGAGGCCCCGGGTGCAGGAGCTGCTGACTCAGCGTATGGCCACGGTGTTGGAGCAGGGTGCCAGCATCACTGTGGTGATCCTGGTGGCCTTGGAGGAGAGCCAGATGACCTCGCTGCGCATCACCGAGAACATCCGACTCAAAGTGCTGGAGTCGGTTTCCGTCTATCTGGAGAAGGAGGCCGACTTTGACAACAGGAGGGTCTTGCTGCAGTGCTTTGGGGTAGGCATTTGGATTGTACAGCCCGCCATGCTTTGAAAAATGAGAAGGAAAAATAAACCGTATGTAAATGTTATTATTTTCACAATGTTTGTCTTGCAGAATGAATGAATGAGTGAATGTGGAAATCTGTTGGGGAATGGAGACCAGTGAAGTAGCTTGCAGGGTTTTCTTGGAAACCGATTAAATGAATTAATCAGATTAACTCAAGTCGGAGTAGAATTTCTTCCTCGTCTTTGATTCAGAGATTGGCTTACCCAGTCTCACTGGAGAACAGTTAATGGGCTTTATAGGTTGATCTAATTAATCGCCCAAATCAGTTCCCGATAGTGCGATTGTCTTGTAATTGACCTGCAGCCAAGCTGCTGCTGGAGTACAGTTACACTCCTGCCATCGATATCCACATTATCAATCTCTTCCTCTGGGTGTAACCTCAACTATCTCAACACTGGATTTAACTGGATTATAAGAATCACATGTCAACATTGACTTCCAGATGATATGGCTTGCTTGTACTGTATGATTAATTGTGTGTGTGTGTGTGTGTGTGTGTGTGTGTGTCCTCTACAGAAAGTGCTAACCGGCTTAATGCAGACAGGAAGAGATGTGACCAGTGACGGCTTCTTCCTGATCAAGGTGACTTACACCTGACACTGACTCAAAGGCCCTGTCTGATTCTCAAGTGAACGAGCTATATAGGTGGCATTTATACGTAAGAAGTTGTAATTAGGCTGTCTGAAACCAGTTTGATACATAAGTTCACTGAATTTGCAACCTTTCTAGGTACCTGGTTATGGATATTTTTTGAGGAACCATACCATGCACACTTTGGTGGGTTAGGGTATCCCATGATAGCCTGCGACCCTTACAACCGACGAAGAAGAACGAAGCGAGCCCCTAATGGCGACGCCCACAAAGCCGACCGCCTCAGAAAAAAGTGAAACAATGTTGGCTAAATAACAAACATATTTCACTTTCTTTTACTTTTTATTCTAGAATAGTCAATGACGTCAGCCTTTACTTAAATTTAGTGCAGTCAGATGTTTGTACAGTGTCAGGAAAGTCACTTTTGAACAATAGTAGGAAGCATCTTACCTGACGGTGTTCTGGACAGCAGCCGCTAGTTAGGTTGCTAATATAACTAACGTTAGAGAACTCGCTCCGCCCGCCCCAAAGCAGGACTACACAGCCAGGATGATAGCACCATTGCAAACCTTCAAGTGTAAGTGGAGTTCGTTTTAACTGTGCTTTATTAAATGATAAGCTGTCATTACTTCCCATTTGTAGCGTTTGTAACATTTTCGTTCGCTGGGTTTTACGCTTTTAATTTGAAGGCGGAAAGGGGAAATGGTGTATTCGTAGATTGAATTGACACTGCTCTGTCAATTCTATCAGTTCATATGTACCATTTCCCTTTTTCGCCTTCAAATTAAAAGTGTTCATGGTAGCCTGTGAAGCCTCGACCTTTCTGGATTATAAAAGTATGATAACGTTAGAGAAAACAGCCCCCAGCCATGCCGTTTTATACAAATTGCCAAATGCTTTGGGATTCAACTTGATCAATCTTGGTCAGAAAAAATCTTGTATATTCAATGGAAACAGCACCAGTGCGACTGGTAGGTGGATTTTTCATCCACCTATATTAAAATGAGTTACCTAATTAATCAAGTATCTAGTTAGGTAGCTAGGTGATAGGAGCTCACTTGAGTTTCAGACAGACCCAAAGTCTTTCTATATAGAATTGTCTTCCAGATCTGTTACGTCTGGTCTAACTGACACGTGGATTCATGTTTTCGTGTTACTTGTGTTTCCAGGAGTATTTCCGTATCCCTCTGGACAAGCTAAGGCCAGTGCTCAGTGCGGTTGACATCAGCACTGTCAGGCAGATCCTTCAGTACTACAGCAGGAACAAGAATAACATGCAGGTGAAGCAGCTGTCTCCTATGCAACTTACTTCCTTTTATCAGTCTTCCAGGTATTTTCTCTTTTTAGCATTGTGTCTCTGCGCTATAGCCTGTGTTTAGTCTCAGTTAAGTACACAGTACATACTGTAGTAACAGAGTGTCCCACCCGTAGTGAGACAGTACATACTGTAGTAACAGTGTCCCCCCCGTAGTGAGACAGTACATACTGTAGTAACAGAGTGTCCCCCCCGTAGTGAGACAGTACATACTGTAGTAACAGTGTCCCCCCCGTAGTGAGACAGTACATACTGTAGTAACAGTGTCCCCCCCGTAGTGAGACAGTACATACTGTAGTAACAGAGTGTCCCACCCGTAGTGAGACAGTACATACTGTAGTAACACTGTGTCCCCCCCGTAGTGAGACAGTACATACTGTAGTAACATAGTGTCCCACCCGTAGTGAGACAGTACATACTGTAGTAACAGAGTGTCCCACCCATAGTGAGACAGTACATACTGTAGTAACAGAGTGTCCCCCCGTAGTGAGACAGTACATACTGTAGTAACAGAGTGTCCCACCCATAGTGAGACAGTACATACTGTAGTAACAGAGTGTCCCCCCGTAGTGAGACAGTACATACTGTAGTAACAGAGTGTCCCCCCCGTAGTGAGACAGTACATACTGTAGTAACAGAGTGTCCCCCCCGTAGTGAGACAGTACATAGTAACAGAGTGTCCCACCCGTAGTGAGACAGTACATAGTAACAGTGTGTCCCCCCCGTAGTGAGACAGTACATAGTAACAGAGTGTCCCACCCGTAGTGAGACAGTACATAGTAACAGTGTGTCCCCCCCGTAGTGAGACAGTACATGGTAACAGAGTGTCCCCCCCGTAGTGAGACAGTACATACTGTAGTAACAGAGTGTCCCCCCGTAGTGAGACAGTACATAGTAACAGAGTGTCCCCCCGTAGTGAGACAGTACATAGTAACAGTGTGTCCCCCCCATAGTGAGACAGTACATACTGTAGTAACAGAGTGTCCCCCCGTAGTGAGACAGTACATACTGTAGTAACAGAGTGTCCCCCCCGTAGTGAGACAGTACATACTGTAGTAACAGAGTGTCCCCCCCGTAGTGAGACAGTACATGGTAACAGAGTGTCCCCCGTAGTGAGACAGTACATAGTAACAGAGTGTCCCCCCGTAGTGAGACAGTACATAGTAACAGAGTGTCCCCCCCGTAGTGAGACAGTACATAGTAACAGAGTGTCCCCCGTAGTGAGACAGTACATACTGTAGTAACAGTGTCCCCCCGTAGTGAGACAGTACATAGTAACAGAGTGTCCCCCCCGTAGTGAGACAGTACATAGTAACAGTGTCCCCCGTAGTGAGACAGTACATAGTAACAGAGTGTCCCCCCGTAGTGAGACAGTACATGGTAACAGTGTGTCCCCCCGTAGTGAGACAGTACATACTGTAGTAACAGTGTGTCCCCCCGTAGTGAGACAGTACATACTGTAGTAACAGAGTGTCCCCCCGTAGTGAGACAGTACATAGTAACAGAGTGTCCCCCGTAGTGAGACAGTACATAGTAACAGAGTGTCCCCCCGTAGTGAGACAGTACATAGTAACAGAGTGTCCCCCCGTAGTGAGACAGTACATGGTAACAGTGTGTCCCCCCGTAGTGAGACAGTACATGGTAACAGAGTGTCCCCCGTAGTGAGACAGTACATAGTAACAGAGTGTCCACCCGTAGTGAGACAGTACATAGTAACAGAGTGTCCACCCGTAGTGAGACAGTACATGGTAACAGAGTGTCCCCTGTAGTGAGACAGTACATAGTAACAGAGTGTCCCCCCCGTAGTGAGACAGTACATAGTAACAGAGTGTCCCCTGTAGTGAGACAGTACATAGTAACAGAGTGTCCCCCCCGTAGTGAGACAGTACATAGTAACAGAGTGTCCCCTGTAGTGAGACAGTACATGGTAACAGAGTGTCCCCTGTAGTGAGACAGTACATAGTAACAGAGTGTCCCCCCCGTAGTGAGACAGTACATAGTAACAGAGTGTCCCCCCCATAGTGAGACAGTACATAGTAACAGAGTGTCCCCCCCGTAGTGAGACAGGACCTGTTGTGTTTGCTTGTGTCTCCCAGCTGCCAGATGACTACCTGTCCACCGCGGTGTCGGTGATGTTTGGGACGCACCTGGTGAAGGATGGTAATCTCTTCCCTGAGCTGGCTCCTCTGCTGTCCCGGGCCAGTCCTGCTGACCTCAAGGCTTTGCCTCCACTGCAGAACAACGCCAATGTGTGAGTGACAGAAGACAGTGCTGCTATGTTTCAGTGTTCGGCTGAGTGTGAGTGATAGACAGTGCTGCTATGTTTCAGTGTTGGACTGAGTGTGAGTGACAGACAGTGCTGCTGTGTTTCAGTGTTGGACTGAGTGTGAGTGACAGACAGTGCTGCTATGTTTCAGTGTTGGACTGAGTGTGAGTGACAGACAGTGCTGCTATGTTTCAGTGTTCGGCTGAGTGTGAGTGACAGACAGTGCTGCTATGTTTCAGTGTTCGGCTGAGTGTGAGTGACAGACAGTGCTGCTATGTTTCAGTGTTGGACTGAGTGTGAGTGACAGACAGTGCTGCTGTGTTTCAGTGTTCGGCTGAGTGTGAGTGACAGACAGTGCTGCTATGTTTCAGTGTTCGGCTGAGTGTGAGTGACAGACAGTGCTGCTATGTTTCAGTGTTGGACTGAGTGTGAGTGACAGACAGTGCTGTTGTGTTTCAGTGTTGGACTGAGTGTGAGTGACAGACAGTGCTGCTGTGTTTCAGTGTTGGACTGAGTGTGAGTGACAGACAGTGCTGATATGTTTCAGTGTTGGACTGAGTGTGAGTGACAGACAGTGCTGCTGTGTTTCAGTGTTGGACTGAGTGTGAGTGACAGACAGTGCTGATATGTTTCAGTGTTGGACTGAGTGTGAGTGACAGACAGTGCTGCTGTGTTTCAGTGTTGGACTGAGTGTGAGTGACAGACAGTGCTGATATGTTTCAGTGTTCGGCTGAGCAATCAAAAGAATACTGTCACTCATTTCAATATATATTTCAATATATTTAGTCCTGTGCACTGTTGTGTGAATGATCATCCAATAGCACAGTCAGAAGCAATAATTTAAGGATAAAAATTACACATCAGTGTTGGGCAAGTTACTTTCAAAATTTAATATACTACATATTACTAGTTACTTTCATTTGAAAGTAATAAGTTACGTTACAATATTACTGTCTGTGTAGAGTAACTCATTACTTATTGCACTACCTTTGCATTGCTTTCACAAAAATAACTGCAGTAGCAGAATGACATCGCATCCCTGGGACCATCCCAAAAAACAATTTAAACTGTCTTGAAGTCAGTGTAAAGTTTTGTAAACTGTCCAAAATTCTAAATGTTATCCTTTTCCTTCCTGTTATTGTCATCCATAGTGGTTATTTGCATAAAACACACAATTTGATTAGTAAATGATTGTATCTTTATTATTATTTATGTGCTTTGATTTAAAAAAAAAACTCAATTTGTAACTTGTGTTACTTGACAAAGTAACTGGTATAATAATACTGAAATCCTATTGGTAACAACTGTTATATTACTGAGTTACTGCTAAAAGTAATATATTACATGTAATATGTTACTTTTGTAATGAGTTACCCCAACACTGCACATTATCTACACACACCTACGAATACATAGGAATTCTGGGTTGCTGTTTGAATGGTATTTGAAGTAGACATATTTTTCCTCTTGCTCAACAAAATCAAGGTAGCGGGAAGACTTCCACCTGGGAAAAGCACGTTTCTGCCATTTTGCATCTAAGCTTCCTCAGTACATGCCCATGTCAACTGAGAGGAACATTAATTGCGATGAAAAAAGTGGTATATCGCTTTTTGAAAACTCAACTTCAATTTGATATGAGTAACCATTTTTTATTTGTAACCAATTTTCTTACTGAAGTCAAAATAATTAATGATACTACTTGTTACTAAGAAAATAAATATACAGAGTTGGTTTCCACTTTATGTACACCTCCCCTTTTATGCACAGCCTCGACAGTGTGTTACCTATATGAATACATCATTAGTATAAAGCATGTAGTCAAGAGGTTCAATTGAATGGAACAGTGTGCAAGACATGTGATTTAAATTATTTTGAATATGGTATTATAGTTGAGGCCAGATGCGCTGGTTACAGCATTTCAGAAACAGACCCTGGGATTTTTGTGCAAAATAACTGTCTCAGTGTCTAAGCAGAAGGACCAGTGATGAGAAGGGCATCTCAGAACATAGAGACACTGCATGAAATAGGCCACGCCCATCACGGGGGAAAAGCTCCGTTCATTTCCACAGACCAGCGTCATTTTCCTTGAATTAAACATAGCTAAAAGCTGTTGTGTGGTGGGCTGCGCAGACAACAAATGTAAAAAATCGCCAGTTATAGTTTTTTTGTACTCCTGAGCAAAACAAGGAAGCCATTGAGAATTGGCGAGAAGAAAAATGTGGATCTAGCTGTCAGGAAGTAAGTTGGAGTGTTCATCTTCCGTATATATGATCTTTTTGTGCAACACGCAACCATGCACGTGACATAGGAGAACGCCAGGATTGGAGGGGGGGTTTGTGTTTTCCCCCGTCTTGGGCGTGGCTTCTGAATGATGATGCGTTATGCAGTGTCTCTATGTGAGGAGGTTGTCTCTATAACTTGTCTCAGTGTCTCAGCAGAAGGACCAGTGATGAGAAGGGCATCTCAGAGCATAACTTGTCTCAGTGTCTTAAGCAGACGGGCCGCAGCGGCAGACCAGGTTGCACTTCTGTTGGCTAGGAACAAGAATGGTGAAAGAATGGAAAAACACTGCCTGGTCCATTTTGTGTGTGTGTGTGTGTGTGTGTGTGTGTGTGTGTGTGTGTGTGTGTGTGTGTGTGTGTGTGTGTGTGTGTGTGTGAGACATGCCAATAACACGCTTTGCCAGGGGTTTTGTAAGCAACATGAACCCATGGAGCATCCTTCCTGGTGTCAATAGTACAGCTTCCTGAATCCATGCTTCCCCCCCCCCCTTTTTTTCCCTTTTTAAAATATATCTGTTGAAATTGATATGGGGGAGGTACCTTTATCAGCCATTTTTGGCTTCCAACCTCTCCTGCATAATGAGCAATTTTTTAAATGATTACTGTATGTTATGTATCTATGTGCAAATAAACATAAACATGCTGGAAGAATGGAGACTGTTCTGGAGGCAGAAGATCCTGCCCAGCAGGAGGTCCTGCCCAGCAGGGGGCAGGAGGTCCTGCCCAGCAGGAGGTCCTGCCCAGCAGGGCTGCAACTAACCATTATTTTCCTTATCGATTAATCTGTCGATTATTTTCTCGACTAATCGATTAGTCGTTTGGTCTATAAAATGTCACAAAATGATGAAAAATGTCCCCAAAGCCCGAGATGACATCTCCAATGTCTTCTTTGGTCCTGACCAACAGTCCACAACACAAAGACAATCAGTTTACTATCATAGACTAAAGAAACCAGAAAATATTATAGATATATAGATAATTGTATTTTTTTTCTTCTTAAAAATGTCAACGATTAATCGATTATAAAAATAGGTGGTCGACTAACTGTTGCACCTCCACTGCCCAGTACTAGATAGGTACAGCATAGTACTAGATAGGTACAGTACTAGATCGTACAGTATACTGTATATGTACCTAAGAAAGTGGGTACTGAGTGTGTACCTTAATCTAGTAAACAATAAGATTTATTCTGATGGTGTACAATCATGCTCTCTCACTTTTCTACACTTGTTTCCATCTGAGCACGTCCTGGTGTCAGGGTTCTGCACATGTGAGCACGCCCTGGTGTCAGGGTTCTGCACGTCCTGGTGTCAGGGTTCTGCACGCCCTGGTGTCAGGGTTCTGCACGTCCTGGTGTCAGGGTTCTGCACTTCTGAGCACGTCCTGGTGTCAGGGTTCTGCACATCTGAGCACGACCTGCTGTCAGGGTTCTGCACAAAGCCATGTGTCATTGTGCCCAGAGGTGTCAGGAGCATGCATTATACAGTAGATATGTAGCCGAGCCTAATTTCTTATTTTATTTTGTTTGTTTATTTGTCCCGATGTCTGTTTTATTAGTGAACTTCCCCTAAATCAATTCTTTCTAATAGGTCCCACCCTACTGGTTTAACTACGTTAGTTTTTTGTTCCCCTGGGGTGGTATTTTGGTGTTACACGCCCGGACGCAAATTGCAGTTGCACTATCTTGTTGCCGGGTAGGTCACGTTCTCCATTTGCTCTCTCGTTTGATTTAGATATTTATATTTTCTTTAACTTAAAATGACACTATCCTGCTGTACAGAGCGCTGTAAAATGCTAGCGAACTCATTGATCCTGCCTCCTTAGTGTGGAGAGGTTTTATTTCGTTTCCAGACTGTTATGTTTTATTTAGCTAAGCTAGTTAGCTTCCCGCTAGCCAGTGGCTCTGTGCCTTTGCTGACGTTGGGTCCGGGCGCAGTCAGTACGCGGCGTGTGCCATTCAGAGTCACGTTATTTTTATAAGGGTCATATGGTGTAATGTGTATAGTAGGTTTCTGTGTGATTCTGTGATACCTTTTTGTAGAGATATGTGGAGAGAGAGACGTGAAGTGGTGTGTGACACCGTGTTTTTGTCTTTACATGTGAAGGTATGTTTGCTCAATGTGTTTATGTTAAATTCATATTTTGCACTAGAAAAGAGAGAATTGGGTTTATGTGGGGGGATTGTGAATGTGTTTTGTATCTTTTATATTTTAATGCACTCTATTTTGTCTATCTTTATATGCCATTTTATATTGTATATTGTACATTAGAATTGTATAATGAAAATGGCAGTTGCACTATCTTGTTGCCGGAGATATGTGGAGAGAGAGACGTGAAGTGGTGTGTGACACCGTGTTTTTGTCTTTACATGTGAAGTAAACCCAGTGATCCCAGCAACGGTGTGTGCCTGTCATTCAGCCAACATCATAACATCCAAATACACAACGCAGAATAGTGGCTGTTACAGATACAATGTAAATGAACCTACTGTAGCTCGCTGGCTAGATTTAAATCTAGAAAAGCCACCATTTGTGCGCAGGTATTTGCTGTTAAGTCAACAATCGCAAAATATAGGTAACGGATACCTAAATAAATTAAATTATAAATTCTATATTTCAGTTTGATTCAGGTATACTATTACAGCAATCTCCAGAGCAGTGCAGATGCATTCCCATGCCAGTCCAGTTTAGGTCTTTACCGGCTTCTAACAGAGTACAGTTCCATTCAGTTTGGTTTGCAGACAGGATTTATAGTAAAAGCACATAAAAATAACATAATAAAAACACAGCACAATAAAACATAAAAACACAACATTATTCCATACAGACATCAGCTGATATGACTGGACAGCGAGTCAGCAGCTCAAAATAGTGAAAAAAAAGTGAAAAAAAAACAGTTAAAATAATAAATAAACTTCATGTTTTTTCTCCCGTCTGTCCGTCTCAAACGGATTTTGCCAAAACTTTGTAGAAAGGTAGATCATGGACCAACTTAGAATTGATGAACATACCACGCCCAGTGACCAAAAGGGGGCGTGGCATCCAACTGACACCTGTTTTTGTGTGTATTTATTTTCCACTAGGAGGGAGGCCATTAACATGAACCTGCCACTCATGACTGAAGAACAGCGGCGGGCGTTTGGACAGTGGTACGTCCAGGCTATAGGCCCCCTCAACATAACCAGAGGTGGTCCATCAGTCATCAGCGACACCGGTAACCTGATCGTCTACCTGCCCTTCCACAACTTCCAACACCTCTCACCTGCTCAGGTATCAGCCCTCTGAGCTCTCCAACACCTGGCTGGGAAACCTGAGAAGTGGGTGCTCTTGTCAGTGCGATTAGCCCCGGGGCACAGCAGAGCTACTGTCACACACTGGTCAAAAGCAGAGAGCAGCCACCTCCATTGTGTCTTATTATGCTTGAGCTTGTAACTGACGTTCAATAAGTAAAGATACCAACACATGAATTAAGAATGGCGCAGGGATACAATGGTAACTGACGTGCTCACATATGAATACAAAAGAAGCTTTGAATGCATCATTCATATGATAACGCTCACGGGCGTGAAGCCGCAAACAGACGCATTATTTCTTATCTCATACATTTTTGATATCTGATCTCATACATTTTTATAATCTTATCCGATACATTTTGACCACCAACAAAATGTGTTCAATGTCACATTATATTTGAGTCACAAATAGGATCTGTGCCTCAGGATGATCTGATGTGTTTTGTGTTGTCATGTATCTCCAGCTGTTGCAGGGGCTGGACGTGCTGCAGATCAGCTCCCTGACTCACCTCCAGCAGCAGTTTGTAGCTCACAGCCTCATAGGCACCTACAAGAACCTGACAGCTGAGCACTTCACCAGGTCAGCAGCTCTGCAGACACCCCAAACTCAACACTTATAACCCATTAGCTCAATAGTGGATTTAACATTTCTGAGTACCGTACATTCTCAGTGTATGAGTTGAAATTGTTGTTATATACTACATAACGTTAGCATTTAGCATTTTGGAAGGAAAGCTGTGATCTGCAGCCAGGTGTGTGTTGTTGAACCTTTAGGCTGGGTAAAGTGAGCTGCCTGGCAGAGCCAGAGGACCTGCTGGTTTACAAAGACACTGAGGCCTTCTCAGTCATCCAGGAGAACATCATGGCCTGTGTCCGCCAGGGCTACAGCCTGCCCAGCCACATGGTAGGAGCAGCCAAGTCAATATGTGGTGTGTGTGTGTGTGTGTGTGTGTGTGTGTGCGCGCGCGCGTGCGTGTGCGTGCATTAGGGATGGGACAATATTGAAATTAAATATATTCTAATACAAAAACAAACGAAAAAAGAAAGAAATCATTATATTACCGTAGTCACATTTTTATTGTTATACTTGCTCATCACAATTTTAGTTCTCCATCAAAATGTAGTTCTCCATCAAAATTATTTGCACTTTTTTAATGACATTTTAAATTGTACATCATAGCAAGCCAATGCCACTCCTAGAAAGGCTAAGAAATTAAAAATAATTCCGCACAGACAGACTTTGTTTTCAATGAGCTTTTATTTTTTTAACTTCGTATCGTGGTTGTATCGAATCGTGAACCCCGTATTGCGTATCGAATTGTGTCGCAAGATATCCATATCGACCCATCCGTGATATACTGTATGCGTGTCGATGTCTTACATGCTCTTCTCTCCGTGCTTGTTCCTACTCTCCTATGCAGATCTTCAGTTTGTTCCTGAACAACACAGAGTTCAAAGTTCCAGCCTCTGGGCACACCTCGGACCGGCTGGCCGAGCTGGCCCCTTTCCTGCCCTGTCTGGGTGTGCCTTTTCTGCAGGGGCTCAACCAGGCCCAGCTGCGCCCCGCCCTCCACGCCCTCTCCTCGGTGTCCTTCAGCCCCGCACAGGTACAGCATGTGATGGACCTAGTAGCTACATCACATGTAGCTACATCACATGTAGCTACTACCTACATGCACAACATAGGAATTAGCAAGCGCTAGCATCACCTAGCTCTCAGTAGGACCAGGTCCCATTGCTGACAATCTTATTGTCTATAGAGAGCCGCAGGAACGAGTCCGGAAATCATCGATGCTAACAGTCCTGGTTCTTCACTGTTTTCGCCTATGGGAGTTTTGAATGGGTTTTTGGCGCGATGCTTCTAATAATCTCTCTGGGCAACGCTGGCTTAATCAAACGCGAACCAGTGTTTAGTAATATCATCTTCACACACGAGGACCACTTTTATGAGTTTTGAAGCTTTTACGTGCCGTTAACACGTTCACTGCCAATGACGTATTAATACGTCAAAAATAATCCAACCGTTCACTGCCAACGACGTATTAATACGTCAAAAAAATGATTTTTTTTTTTTGACCGTGGGATGTGCATCTAACCCTTTTACATCTCTTATATAAGTATTGGACGTGTACAACGTGTACAACCCATTCCACCGACCCACTAAGTGGCGACAAGGAAGGAGGAAGGCAAGCAAAAAGCAGTGTGACGAAGCCATTCTCATGAAAATGGATTGGCGAAAACGCTTTCGTTTTCGCGCTGATTGCTGGCAGTGCGGGATTGCAAATTTGCATAATATATCACGGATGGAACACACTTTGAAACACGCAGCATAAATATGACCAGAATCGCAAAACCTTCATCAAAGCTCTCAACCAAAACTCCAAGAAGCGAGCGAGTCCAACCAGACTTCCTCAAAGAGCGGCCGCTCAGACAGGCACAGCCGCACAGCAGCTGCAAAGCAGTGAGACTGGTGACAAGCTTGTGACACGGCCGCTGGCTGCAGCCAAGAGGAACGCCCACGGAGGGAGGAGTTGGAAGCAGAGGAGAGTTTCCTGCTGTTATGGAGGAAATTACTGTTCAAAACTATTGTTTAGGTCTTACTGATGCCAAAAATGAATGGTTAAAGTGACTGTTCTATCGAATTTCACAAAAAGCCGTTTATCTCTGAATAATTTTTCTGACGCTGAAACCATGCTGTATTCAACTGCTAATGCTTACATAACTACTAACTCTACAAACTAACTCTTTTAGACAGAGAAAGCACACATTCTATTAGTTGTTTTGAGATATTGTGTGTTCACAAAATCTTAGCAGAAAAGAATCCTTGGCTCTTGTAAAATGAGCCAGAATCCTCAAAAAAAAAACTGGCAGAACCTACCTACAGCATTGAAAAAAGGGCTGGCAGTCAATGTGTTAAAAGGGTGGCTAGCTAGCAAACGGCTAAATGAGACTACACTGTTGAGTCGATACGTCAATAACATCACCACTTCAAAGGACGAACACGGAAATTCTCTTTCCCTCACCTGGTTCAGCCCCGTTCAGCCCGGGGTAATCAGTGCACACATCAACAACAGTCCAGGTTGAGTGCTGACGTGACGTGGAAGCCTATGCGACAGTGTGTAGTTCTGGATTAGCTTAGCTCGAGCTTTTTACTTCTAGGGCTCGCATTTACGCTACAACACTCATGAAAGTGGTCCTCATGTGTGAAGATTATCCGACTGAACTCTGGTTCGCGTTTGATTAAGCTTGCGTTGCCCAGAGACCGTATTTGAAGCATCGCGGCAAAAACCCATTCAAAAATCCCATAGACGGAAACAGTGAAGAACCAGGAAGTCCGGGACTTCCGCATTCTGACTACAAAAATACGTCATCCCTGCGGCTCTCTATTAGACAAGTTCATTATTATGACTCGGATTAGAAATGTCTGGTGTTACTAAGCTGCTCTAGTAGTTCATCCCTTTCACTGCATAAGACCTCATTTGTCCTGCATGGCTGAGTTTGCTGGCAGCTGGTGGGGGTGGGTGGGGGGGGGTCTGGTGGGGTTATAGGCTGGAGGAACAGCTGACAGGCAGCCAACCCTCAAGACACTGACCTGACCTCAGGTGGTGCCTGAGGCCACACTGACCTGACCTCAGGTGGTGCCTGAGGCCAGGACCTGTGCTTTACTTCACCCTCAGATAACATCTGAACTAGAGCCGCTGACGTTAACGTCAGCCTCACAGCTGCTGCCTTGCCTTCATACAGGATGCCATAAGGCAGGGATACTCAACTTGCTTTGCCCGGGGGCCACCTTCGTGAAATGATAGAAGGCCAGGGGCCAGTTAATAAACAAACAATACACATTTCTCTGTAGCGGATTGTAGGTTTTTGGGGTGTCAGCCAGAGTTTAGTCTGACAATGTTGTGTGCACACATAGTTAGTTAGGTTAAGTTAGTTAGGTTAAGTACACATACATAAGTGCCTGGGTAGCAAGCAGACAGCGGTATTTGACAATTTAGCAGCTAAATCATAGATTATTGAAAGATATTCCATATTCCAGACTGAAATGCAATAACAGAAGTGGAGTATTGGCCAGAATGACATGAACATTTGTTCACATTTATGAACATTTATTCAGCGGGTATCTTGCATGTTGCCTTCAGGTGCACTGTTAAAAAAAATGCAATTCCATCGCGGGCCGCAAGTTGAGTATCACTGCCATAAGCCATAAGGAGTCTTGAGTAGATGAAACGAGAGGGCAGACAGCAGGATTGGAGAGGAACAGGAGACAACACCCCCCCCCTCCCCTTTTTGTTGTTGTTTTGGAAATGTTAACCACAAGCATTTTTCCTCATTTGCTTTTATCCTTCTAAATGTTTTTCAGGGTGCAGTAATTGTAGACAAGTTGAATTCAGACATAGTAAGTACTTTTCTAAACATGTGAGAATGTGAATTCCGTGTGAAGGTGCTCCCTCCTGTACTTCTTTGCCCTTTTTTGTGCAACATCTAGCTCCTTTCTGTCAGCTGAGTGCTCCAGCTAACATCTAGCTCCTTTCTGTCAGCTGAGTGCTCCAGCTAACATCTAGCTCCTTTCTGTCAGCTGAGTGCACCAGCTAACATCTAGCTCCTTTCTGTCAGCTGAGTGCTCCAGGGGCGCTGAAGGGACTTGGCTCCCTCGTCCGTGGGGTGAAGGTGGAGGCCTTGTGGAAGCTGCCTGCTGACACCCTGCTGGCGGCTTTACCTGAGATGGTCCTACACAAAGCAGGCCTCAGCCCTCCACAAGCCAATGCTGTTGCCACCAAACTATGGGTACAAACACACACATGTACACACACATACACAGTGGTGGGAGTTAAATGCATGCATATATATCGATTCAAGGGTTTTTACACAGAAATATATCTTGTTTTGAAATGTTATTGGGATATGTAATGGGCTTTAAATGTACTCAAATGAATGAGAATTACAATATCTTATGATAAATTGCAATATTGAATACTTTATTATTATTATTATTATTACTAGAAATTGAGCCCGCTCCATTCTAGCGTCCCTCGCTGCCTTGCCCGCTGAACTGTCAGTGCTAATTTCTACTGTGCCTCTTCGTCGTCATCACCACGCCTCCTCTTCCTCCTCCTCAGCGCTAATTTCTACCGTGCCTCGTTGGTTTGCTCTCGAGGTCTCGCCTGCTTCGCGGGCTCGCAGACAGCTCTGCTGCTGCACGGCCTCGCCCGCTCCTGCGCTTTGCGTTTGAAACCGTTGAGCAATTGTGTGCCGCCGCGCCTACTGCCGCCCAATTATATTAGTACGATTATTATTATTGTTATTGTTGTTGTTATTGTTGTTGTTCTTGGTGGTGCTGGTGGTAGTAGTAGTAGTAGTAGTGGTGGTATTGAGGCCAAAGTATCTTATTACTGTCATAACTCTTTATCTATATTAACTATTCTCACTACTAACACAAACCCACATACACACAAGGTGGGTTTCCATCCAACTGTTTGTATGAAAATTTTCGATTTGCGCATTAAAAACCTGGAGACGTGGCAAAATTTGAAAAAAAATAGCAAAAAAGTTTTTAGGCATGGGGGAGGTGGAAAAGTCGGTGTATCGATAAAAGATAAATGCAATTTAGTGCAGTTGAAACGGATTAAGTGAATCTTCCGCTGTGTCTGGTTAACCAAACCCTCAAGTAACCAAACTCAGTACGCTACATATCTGCACACACTAAATACATCAGGTGAATATGATGCACGCTACATATCTGCACATACTAAATACATCGGGTAAATATGCAGCACATATTTAGGCACAATCTTAATTAACACGTTCACTGCCAACGACGTGTAAACACGTTTTCAGAATCCAGCTGTTGACTGCCAGCGACGTGTTAACACGTCGTTGGCATCGATTTTTTTTTTTTGACGGTGGGTTGTGCATCTAACCCTTTTACATCTCTTATATAAGTATTGGACGTGTACAACGTGTACAACCCATTCCACCGACCCACTAAGTGGCGACAAGGAAGTAGGAAGGCAAGCAAAAAGCAGTGTGATCCATTTCCATTCTCATGAAAATGGATTGGCGGAGGCGCTTTCGTTTTCGCGCTGATTGCTGGCGGTGCGGGATTGCAAACTTGCATGGTGGATTGCGGATGGAGCACACTTTGAGGCACGCAGCGTAAATATGACCAGAGTCGCAGAGGCTTCATCGGAGCTCTCGGCCAGGGCTCCGGGAGGCGGGCGAGTCCAGCCGGGCTTCCTCGGGGAGCGGCCACGCAGACAGGCACAGCCAGGCACAGCCGCACAGCGGCAGCGGGGCAGTGAGACTGGTGACAAGCTTGTGGTGCAGCAGGCCATTTTGCCTTGCAAAATAGCACCAAATTGGAAACAGCCATAAAAGGCTTTTAGAATGGGATTTTCAACCCATTCTTTTTTGTTTCTTTTTCGCTCTAATTTAGAGTACCGTAAATTCCGGACTATAAGGCGCACCGGTGTATAAGCCGCACCTTCAAAGTTGACTATTTTTTTCTTATATAAGCCGCACCGGACTATAAGCCGCGGGTGTTTTAATGGTATTTTTTGTTTTTTTTTACAGTGCACACAGTGTCCGCGGTGTGGTGAAAAGAGGGCAAGAGAGGATATTAAAACAGAAGTGGATTTATAGTTAGAAAGAGTGCTAAAGAAAAGAGAATTCCGTTTTTTATTTTTTTATTTTAGTTACTCACAGTACTATTGACCAGTCCAACTCAAAAGATATTCGGCAGTTTCACTTTGAGCTCTTGTTCCGCCGCTGTCCATCAATGGTTATGACGAGTCTCGCTGGGTACAGTACGCCAAAGCGATATCCATTGACTTTAACCTTTTCGATGATGCTGTTGTATGTTGCGCGTTTCTGTTGCACCAACGCGGAGAGGTCCTGCCGGACGAAAAAGCGCGTACCCTCCCAGGTGAGGGGCTTCTTCCCCGCAGCCTGGAGGATGAGTTGACGTCGGGCCAGCGGAGTAGGCAGATGAAGATGGCCCTCGGTGGCAGGCCGGGGTCTGGACGTGGCCGAGGCGCCCGGTGTGCCCTGTCCACCTCTGGTGGTTTCTCGCCTTCCTTCAGGTCCAGGATGTAACACAGGATTTTGCCACGAAAGCGTCCATGTCACCAATCTCAGCTCCCTCTTTTACATTGATCAGGCGAATGTTATTTATTTTACTCCTGCTGATTAAGTCATCAACCTGCGTGTGCAGGGTTTCAAGTTTCAAGCTTGTTTTCAAGCTGCTCAAACCTCTGAGCGATGTCGGACTTAATCGATAGTGTTTCACGGAGTAAAAGTTTAGCCCAAGCCGTGTATCTCCAGCCTCCAGCAGGTGAGTCATTTCCTCATTCATGGCGGTGATTGCTTCGTCTTTTTCTTTCTGCTTACCTGTGTTGTGTTATGTTATGTTATGTTATGTTGTTAAAAGAGGGCAAGAGAGGAAATTAAAACAGAAGTGGATTTATAGTTAGAAAGAGTGCTAAAAAAGAGAGATTTTTTTTTTTTTTTTCTGAAAAAATCCATAGATAAGCCGCACCGTTATATAAGCCGCAGGGGCCAAAAAAGGCCAAAAAACGGGAAAAAAGCCGCGGCTTATAGTCCGGAATTTACGGTAATTTAATTTCTATTCAGAAATTTATTTGAGAGGTCGAGAGTATGAGAAAGTGCATTTGCACAGGTAGGAAAGTGCTTGTGACACGGCGCTGCAGCCAAGAAGAACGCCCACGGAGGGAGGAGTTGAGCAGAGGGGAGTTTCCTGCTGTTATGGAGGAAATTACTGTTCAAAACTATTGTTTAGGTCTTACTGATGCCAAAAATGAATGGTTAAAGTGACTGTTCTATCGAATTTCACAAAAAGCCGTTTATCTCTGAATATTTTTTCTGACGCTGAAACCATGCTGTATTCAATTGCTAATGCTTACATAACTACTAACTCTACAAACTAACTCTTTTAGACAGAGAAAGCACACATTCTATTAGTTATTTTTAGATGATTGGTGTTCACGAAGTCCTAACAGAAAAGAATCCTCGGCTCTTGTAAAATGAGCCTAGAATCCTCAAAAAAAAACCTGGCAGAACCTACCTACAACATTGAAAAAAGGCTGGCAGTCAATGTGTTAAGGGGTTATTAATTAAGGTGTGCACGTCTGCCTGCAAGGCACATATCAACTCCCAATATTCGCATAATAGGAGTGGATGGAAACATGCATAATTTTGCATTGTCTCTTGCTGATTTTCTGAAAATTTGTCAAAATTGTACATACATTTGGAAACCCAACTACACACACACACACACACACACTTTTCTTTTGGTAATTGAATTTGACAAATCTTCCCTTGTTGAAGCTGGTCATGACAGGTTGTGTTGTCTTGTTCTGTGCAGGGTTCTCCATCTGTGATCGGCTGGTTGGATAACGTGGAGCCTCTCCTCTCCAGCACACCGCTGCTCAGTGTCATGTCCAGGACCCCTCAGCTGGTGGCCGACAGCACCTCTGTCTTCAGATGAGAGTGGAACACACAGCAGGTGGAAGCCCCCCCCCCCACACACACCCACACACACACACACACACACACACACACCAAACAGCTGTGAACCTACCTCCGCCCACAAAGGATGCAGGCACCCTTTCGGCCAAGCAGTAAGAAGATGCATGTTTCATCAAATTTGGAGCAGATTTGTCGGAGTTATGGCCTTTCAAAGTTTTACATTTTGACCTTCAACTAATAGCGCCCCCATAAAAAGGCAAATGCACAAATTAATTAAAACAAGAACAAATTAAAGTTTGCCCAGAAGTTTAATCAAACGTATTAAAACTTAATAAAACAAATGATAGAGTCGTCCACTAGCAGAATACCTGTGCAGTGTATCGTAGCAGAATACCTGTGCAGTGTATCGTGCTGCCTATAGCCATTGCGCAGCATCGCAAGTTCGCCCATTAATCTGCACGGGCCTTTGCTCACAGAGTTGGCATGCAGCCTTTCCTCTCTCTCCCCAGAGGGTTTTCATAGTCCACTTCCCTGGCTGATTCCAACAGGTGTGCTTCTCCACTCTGGAGCTCTGGAACATCTGCACATAAAGCGTACAGGAGACGAAAGCTCTGAAGCAGCAAGTTACAAACGACCGTTCGCACAACATCACACTTATTATAATGTAGAGGGGGGGGGGGGTGATAAATACATGTGTGTACATATGTTACATATACATACATGTTACAATACATATGTTACATATACATACATGTTACAATACATATGTTTTTCCTGTTTCCTTCCCAGGCTATAGCTATATTCAGAGAAGTGGATGATACGAAACTAAAAGTCATTAAAAAAGACTACCTGTAAGTGCAATAAGTTTCTGTGTGTGTGTGTGTGTGTGTGTGTGTGTGTGTGTGTGCGTGTGTGCGTGCGTGCGCGGTCTGTACATTTGAGATGAATGGGCATCCTTTCTGTACTCATTCCTGTCGTCCTCGATCCAGAGGCTCTGAACACTGTTAGTCTCACAGGGCTGTTGTCATGTGAAATCCCTGTAACTCCAATCAGAGTTATTTTCAATGTTCTACTTCAATTGGAGGATTTGGTGCTTCTCCACAGGATGAGAAGATCATCTGCGCTCTTTGTCTCATGAAACCTTCTAAACCCACTGAATAATGTCACAAATCCAGTCCCATCAGGCCAAAAACAAGGCTGTTTCTCTGAGTTCCTCAAAAGGGGATATTTTGGAGGTACAGGGCTTTTCAGAGTCTCCGTTCACTATGTTGCTCCTTCATGGTCTGTCAGTATTTTACAGATTGATGTGTACATGCTATTGACATGCTGTGACTATTGACTGACACTTTGTCTAAGCAGGACCCTGGGGACAGTGGGTCAGGGTATGAGCTGCAAGGTCTTAGAGAAGCTCATCAAGGCCAATCGCTCGTTTGCAGCCGTGAAAAGAATCCTGGTCTTCCTCAGAAGGCAGCCTGTTCTCCTCCACACCTCACTGGTAAATAACACAGCCTCGTTCTCCTCCACACCTCACTGGTAAATAACACAGCCTGTTCTCCTCCACACCTCACTGGTAAATAACACAGCTCGTTCTCCTCCACACCTCACTGGTAAATAACACAACCTGTTCTCCTCCACACCTCACTGGTAAATAACACAGCTCGTTCTCCTCCACACCTCACTGGTAAATATCACAACCTGTTCTCCTCCACACCTCACTGGTAAATAACACAGCTCGTTCTCCTCCACACCTCACTGGTAAATAACACAGCTCGTTCTCCTCCACACCTCACTGGTAAATAACACAGCTCGTTCTCCTCCACACCTCACTGGTAAATAACACAACCTGTTCTCCTCCACACCTCACTGGTAAATAACACAGCTCGTTCTCCTCCACACCTCACTGGTAAATAACACAGCTCGTTCTCCTCCACACCTCACTGGTAAATAACACAGCCTGTTCTCCTCCACACCTCACTGGTAAATAACACAGCCTCGTTCTCCTCCACACCTCACTGGTAAATAACACAACCTGTTCTCCTCCACACCTCACTGGTAAATAACACAGCTCGTTCTCCTCCACACCTCACTGGTAAATATCACAACCTGTTCTCCTCCACACCTCACTGGTAAATAACACAGCTCGTTCTCCTCCACACCTCACTGGTAAATAACACAGCTCGTTCTCCTCCACACCTCACTGGTAAATAACACAACCTGTTCTCCTCCACACCTCACTGGTAAATAACACAGCTCGTTCTCCTCCACACCTCACTGGTAAATAACACAGCTCGTTCTCCTCCACACCTCACTGGTAAATAACACAGCTCGTTCTCCTCCACACCTCACTGGTAAATAACACAGCTCGTTCTCCTCCACACGTCACTGGTAAATAACACAGCTCGTTCTCCTCCACACCTCACTGGTAAATAACACAGCTCGTTCTCCTCCACAGGTCCACACCTCACTGGTAAATAACACAGCCTGTTCTCCTCCACACCTCACTGGTAAATAACACAACCTGTCCTCCACACCTCACTGGTAAATAACACAACCTGTTCTCCTCCACACCTCACTGGTAAATAACACAACCTGTCCTCCACACCTCACTGGTAAATAACACAACCTGTTCTCCTCCACACCTCACTGGTAAATAACACAACCTGTTCTCCTCCACACCTCACTGGTAAATAACACAGCTCGTTCTCCTCCACACCTCACTGGTAAATAACACAACCTGTTCTCCTCCACACCTCACTGGTAAATAACACAACAATGATTTTGACTTCATTGACAGCATTTGTGTTTATTTGACTTTGTTCTTCTGGACAGAAAACCTGTGTGGTCAAGCAGCTGTATATGCTTCAGAGCTTCTCTCAACTGCTTGGAGAACTTGATGCTGAGATCGCCCTGGCCCTGCCGTGAGTCTGCAGCTATCATCCATTAGTCCACCTCACATATTCATGTTACACGCTTTTCAGGCACGTCATCTTGATCACACACAAAAAAACAACGAGGAAATGCTCATCTCAAATACTGATACAAACGGATTGCTTAGGTGCATCATGAAAAGAAGTAACCATCTCATTTTGAAGCGGTACAGCAGCTTCTATAGGTGGTGTGTGTGCGTCTGTCCGTATGGCTGAGATGTGAGCAGTGTGCAGATGTAGCCTAGGCCCCTACCTTCAGCTTACCTTTCCTAATTAAGGTTCAATCAATCCTAATCCTAATCAAGGAAAACGTTTAGAATACAGTAGCTGTGAAGTGGAGTGATATACACACAGTGAAGTGCTCGTGATGTTATACGAACTAGTAGGGCTGGCACGGATCAGAAAACCCACGGATCGGATCGCGTGACGGATTTTGAGCCACGGATCACGGAATTTTCGGATCAGCAAAAAAATATATATATCAGATTTTTTCTCTCAAAATTAGATTTTCGATTAGATTTTTTTAATACTATTATAATTCTCTAACCATTTGTTGCCCTGCACAGCTCAAAAAATATTTTTTTCTCATAAGTGACACAATGTATGCTTTTACTCTGAAGGCAGAACGACCCAACTTCCTGTTTTAGGTGGCACTGCTATGCCTAACTTCGTGGCTGTTGCTTGCACCAGTCACATGACACGGGTACAGACCTACAGACCAGACCAGGTCAGTCTGGAAATATAACGTTGATGCTACGTTAAGCTACTCAGTGGCCCCACGTGTTGTTTTGTTGTTATGTGTCCTAAGGCAACATTTCACCGTCCGGTGATAATGTGTTTGTGAAACGTGTGCGCGCGCGTGTGTGTGTGTGTGTGTGTTGTGGCTCTCGTTATCTTGTGCAGCGCGCAACACGCTGATCGCATTCCTGTGCTTTTTCAGAGGTGTTGAAATAAGTTTGTGTGACTCTGTCTTTAGTAGCCACTAGCCACAGCCTTCAGACATAGTTTACAGCAGCGACAAGGGATGAGGAAGCTCAATTGTGCTTGCCATGATTATGCCTGTCTGTGTCTGGCTGCGCTGGGCGTTCTCATACACTAACATTAAACGTTAAATGAAACGAAGGGGGGGGGGGGGGGGGGGGTCCGCGGACTATTGATGTTCCGAACCGCGTTCCGAACCGTGGGGGCTGATCCGTACGGGTCACGGATTATCCGTGATCCGTGCCAGCCCTACGAACTAGTATAAACATGTCTGAACATAAGTCTATTCTTGGTTTTCATGCGGTTGTTTTTTGTGTATGTTTGCTCACAGGGTGACCAACATCAAGAAGTTCCCCGTGAACATGATGGATACTCTAAGGAAGCTGATTGTCCAGGACCCGCATCACTTCCTTTTGCTCTCTAGACTCAAACAGACGATCCTGGTGGACAAGATAGTGCAGAGGCTGGTCAGTGGAACTTACTACACTGCCTTCTGCTTTACTACACTGCTTCCTGCTTTACTACACTGCTGCCTGCTTTTATCAAGTTAAAAGCTATGGAAAGGAATGAGTGCAAATGAATGATGAAAGGTTGATCAATGTTCAGATGTTACTGGTTTGGTTTGTGGTGTTATGTGGTGGACAGTACTGGTTTGTGGAGTTATGTGGTGGACAGTACTGGTTTGTGGAGTTATGTGGTGGACAGTACTGGTTTGTGGAGTTATGTGGTGGACAGTACTGGTTTGTGGTGTTATGGGGTGGACAGTACTGGTTTGTGGAGTTATGTGGTGGACAGTACTGGTTTGTGGAGTTATGTGGTGGACAGTACTGGTTTGTGGAGTTATGTGGTGGACAGTACTGGTTTGTGGTGTTATGTGGTGGACAGTACTGGTTTGTGGAGTTATGTGGTGGACAGTACTGGTTTGTGGAGTTATGTGGTGGACAGTACTGGTTTGTGGTGTTATGTGGTGGACAGTACTGGTTTGTGGTGTTATGTGGTGGACAGTACTGGTTTGTGGTGTTATGTGGTGGACAGTACTGGTTTGTGGAGTTATGTGGTGGACAGTACTGGTTTGTGGAGTTATGTGGTGGACAGTACTGGTTTGTGGTGTTATGTTGTGGACAGTACTGGTTTGTGGTGTTATGTGGTGGACAGTACTGGTTTGTGGAGTTATGTGGTGGACAGTACTGGTTTGTGGAGTTATGTGGTGGACAGTACTGGTTTGTGGTGTTATGTGGTGGACAGTACTGGTTTGTGGAGTTATGTGGTGGACAGTACTGGTTTGTGGAGTTATGTGGTGGACAGTACTGGTTTGTGGAGTTATGTGGTGGACAGTACTGGTTTGTGGTGTTATGTGGTGGACAGTACTGGTTTGTGGTGTTATGTGGTGGACAGTACTGGTTTGTGGTGTTATGTGGTGGACAGTACTGGTCTGTGGAGTTATGTGGTGGACAGTACTGGTCTGTAGATTGATAGGTTTTCTTTTATATCAGACACAGGTTTGTGTTCCTACCTGACATGTTTCGACGGTAATACTTCCGTCTTCTTCAGAGGTGTCACTAGATGGTGTGTGGACACTATGAACCTTTTTGGATTAGTACTGGTCTGTGGTGTTATGTGGTGGACAGTACTGGTTTGTGGTGTTATGTGGTGGACGGTACTGGTGTTGAAGCATCCCCTCTCCCCCCAGGGCATGTACACAGGCGAGTTCACAGAGGAGGAGTTCCGCTCGCTGGGCATTATGGCCACTTTTGTGGTGGACGAGGTGTTTGTGCAGCTGGACCAAAGCTTCTTTGTCTACAATCTGGACGTGCTCCGGGAGCTCTGCTACACCTCCACCAAGAGGGACCTGGTGGCTGACATGCTAGAAGAACCTGGCACCTTCGGGTAATGCACCTCTCCAAAGACAAAATTGTCTCTCCAAAATGACTTCTCAGGAACTCGCCGGATGCAAACTAGTCACCTTTAGGTAGGGCTGGGTATCGAGTTTCGATACTTACTTGGCACCGAAATGGAAACATCGATACTAAGGGGTATCGAAGCCTCCCTTGTCAATCGATACCAATTTTCGATACCAAAACAAAACAGCGTCATTGAGCCTATAAGCATGCGACATGCTTGCACGCCGCGCTCTAATACGGCTGGTGATTGGCTGTCATGTAGAGGCATGCAGGAAACGTTACGCCCACAGCCGGTGTGTTTGTTGTGACTGTGAGCCAGGCGTGCGGTGCGGATAGTATACAAGAAGTTAGCCACTCAAGCTACTCCTATCCTGGAGTACCATATGGCGAAGATGATGAAAAGCAGGAAAAGAAACAGAAACAACACGGACTGGTTTCCACAGACAAGAGAAATAATTGAGAGGTGGGTCAGCTCAGCTTACCGCAAGTTAGCGGTTATCAGATCCCTCAGTCTGACAAATCCATGCATCTGGCTGTGAGTTGTAGCATTAGATCGTTTAATTAATTGCCGCCGTAACGTTATGCGCAAGCGGGCATTGTGTATTTTTAGCAACTCGTTAACAAACGCTGATGTCATGATAGTTTGTTTCAATTCATTTATATTGATTGGCTAGTCAGTGAAGTTGAGCTGTCTCGTCAGATTTGACAAGAATGACGTTCTGTTGCAGCAGTGAGCACACTGATCTGCAACGCTAGCGTTAATGTTTAATTAATTAGCGTTAACGTTATATGCAAGCGGGCAGTTATCGCCCATGTATTTTTAGCAACTCGTTAACAAACGCTGATGTCATGATAGTTTGTTGAATATAAATGCGATTCACTTTGTGGCATATAAGGCTATATTGATAGGCTAGTCAATGCTCAACTAGTCTTCCATGCATGAAGTGGAGCCATCTCATCAGTTTGGACAAGAATAGAGTTCTGTTGCATCAGTGAGCATTAAACCCTGATTTGCAACTCTCTGCTTTGCACTGAAAACTATTCCACTGATTTATTTGTTTTAGCTACATTTCTTTCCTTTGTAGTACTCCAATATTTTTTGTAGGGACGGCAATACGTTTAGAGAACTTAAAGTTATGTTAAATACAGTAGGTTTTATTTTTTTCTGCTGTAAAACTTAAGATGGGGGGAAAACTAAAGATTTGTAAAATAATTTCAATGTGTAATGCAGTTTTATTTTTGTTAACACATTCAGTGCCACAGCGCTTCAGTAAAATTGTCTGGAGCCTGTGCCAGATTCACTTCCATTCAGTTGAAAACAGCTATAGAATTTTTTCTATTATGGCTATATTAACGGGGCTGGACTTTAATGAAAGATTGAACACTCCTGCTTCTTCCAAAGAAGAAATTTTGTTTCTAGACAGTTCCATTATGAAATTACAGCCTCTCAAAAAAGTGCACTTTCATGGGTTTTCTGTCGTTTTTTTTTTCTTTCCAAGATATAGCCCCTTTTATGAATACCTTTTGCAATCTAATTTCGAGCACATTCACTGACTCTGGCTGGTGTTTTCTGATGTGGTGGCGTGTGGTGTGGTTTCTGTGCAGCCTGTGTGTGTCACACACCCCTCTCCCCCCCCCCCCCCCCCCCCCCCCCCTCTCCACCTCTGAGCTGCGGGCTCCTCCCACACGCACAGAGTTTGCTTTCTCGACTCGTTTTTGCCCCGGACAGATCCCAGCTTTGCTGCGCGCATCATTTCCTTGATGGGCATCAAGGAAATGATGCGCGCTGGCAAACGCGACTGAACGAAAAGGCTTGGCCCGTTCGGCTTCGGATGCTGCCTTTCTAGGAAATCGTGTGGAGATAGATAGAAGCATAAGAGCTCAGTTGTGAGCGCGGATGCAGCCGAGCCCACTCTCGCTGTAGACGGAGCAATATATAGGCTCTGGCAGAAAGCATGCATCGGTTTCCACGGCTTTCTCCGCTGTCTCCTGTACAAAGTAAAGGATCTGAGGTGGGTGGAGCAGCTCCTGTGACGATGTTTAAGGTGGCGCCGTGTGATCCCTTGAAGGGATTCATGCTCACTGGCTGGGTACGACCTTAAACAGCAGAATTATGGAATAATATGAATTATGATTTTAGGACGTCCACAGACGTCCTTGGCACTGAACGTTACTTTTTTTTAGGACGTGCACAGACGTCCTTGGCACTGAATGTGTTAAAAGGGATTTTTCTAAAAATTGGTATCGAAAAAAGTATCATTCAGGAACCGGTATTGAAATCGAAGTATCGAAACGGTATCGATATCGAAAAATTTTGAACGATACCCAGCCCTACCTTTAGGTGATAGTCACCTTTTTCACCCCAAAATAGGACACTTAGTGAATGATTTCTGAGTGGTTTATGTCTGCCCTGGTATCTGTCACCAGAGGTCGTAGAATCTTCTCAACCCATATAGAGGAACCATGTGACCCTTCAGTAGAAGTGACAACATGTAAATCTAAATGTAGGATTTTCACACGACAATGTACAGAGAGCAAATAGTTACTATTCACACACTATGGCTGTCTGTGTCTCTGCATGATGACCACATGTTATGTTTTGTTCCCTCACAGCCCAGTCAAGAATTGGGACCATGTGACACTCAGTCAGGTGGACCGCTTTCTCTTCTTCTTACCCAAAGACAAGCTGCAGCAGATTTCCCCAGTGAGTCTTTTGCACTTTTTCCCCTCCAGTCTACTCTAGCGTGATATATATATATATATATATATATATATATATATAGCCTCCAGTCTACTGTAGCATCATATATATATCCTATAGGCTATATATATGACGCTAGAGTAGACTGGAGGCTATATATATATATATATATATATATATATATATATATATATATATATATATATGCTTGCTTTATGCAAGCTTGCTTGCTTTATGCGGATATATATATATATATATATATATATATATATATATATATATATATATATAGCCTCCAGTCTACTGTAGCGTCATATATATAACGGAACCAACGCCATGCACGGACTAGGGCATTCACAGACTAGTAAAACCACTAGTCGACACTGTGCTTAGTAGTCGACTAGTCGTTTTAGCAAAAAAAAAAAAAAAAAAAAAAAAAAATATATATCTTTAAGAAAGAACATACATGGACTATCATATCCCATATCCCCCACAAAGAACATCAAAACACAACAAAACAAAACAAGAAAACTGCATAAGATACACAATAATCCAAGAACAAACAAGACTATTGGACAAACAACCAAACAAAAACAATGCATTCAAAGTAAATACATAGATCTTGCCCTGTTGGCAGCTAGGAAATGCATAGCTTTAAATTGGAAACCATCCAATCCCCCAGCTGTAGTTCACTGGTGGAATGAACTCTCAAGCTACCATACGTTGGATAACATTTACTACAAGAGCAAAGGCAGATTCTTAGACATCCCCAAAATATGGCAACCACATACAGAGTTTGACTTTAAGAACTTTTTACCCCAGTGTCATTAGGCTTATCAGGATAGGAGCTGAATGCATTGTTTTTGTTTGGTTGTTTGTCCAATAGTCTTGTTTGTTCTTGGATTATTGTGTATCTTATGCAGTTTTCTTGTTTTGTTTTGTTGTGTTTTGATGTTCTTTGTGGGGGATACGGGATATGATAGTCCATGTATTGTATGTCGTGTAAATACCTCATGTTCTTTCTTAAAGATAAAAAAAAAAAAAAAAAAAAAAAAAATATATATATATATTAAAAAAAAATTAAAAACGGTTAGTCGACTAGTCGACTACCTTTAGGGACGACTAGTCGACTAGTAAAATTCACTAGTCGTGAATGCCCTAGCACGGACACATATCGCCAAACCCGGACAGCTTAGTTTGGGGACCTCTTTGCGGGCTATTCAAGAGGTTAATTGTCCGCTGTCGCAAGTCCCTTTTATTTGCAGATATCTGACAGTCTATGTGTAAAGTTTCATATAAAAATGTGCATGATAAAAGGTCCAAATACCTTTTGAAAGTGCCTTTGATAAGAGAAAGTAGCAGTGAGCCACTTGGGCGACGGTACCACAGAAGAAGAATATACCATGAAGAAGAAAGGCCCTGTAAAACTAGCCCAGGCTACTTAGCTTGCAGGTTTTTGTCAAAAAAGTGGTTGGGTTTGGCGTCGGTGACCTATATATATATATATATATATATATATATATATATATATATATATATATATATAGCGTTACAATGTACAACATCTTGATCACACACAAAAAAACAACGAGGAAATGCTCATCTCAAATACTGATACAAACGGATTGCTTAGGTGCATCATGAAAAGAAGTAACCATCTCATTTACATGGTACATTGTAACGCTATACAATACAGGGTGAAGGTACAAGTATGTTGCTAATACATCCACCTACAATCCTGTTTGAGGCTATTTTACGCTCACTCATTCTCTCCATGGCTTTCATCCTAGCTGGCTGTGCTGTTCAGCCGCTTGTTAAACGCCACCAAGCAGAAACCTTCACAGCTGGACTCCAGCACTTTTGTGGCGATGGGATACATCGTGTGTGGAGCTAAAACAACAGAGATGCGTTTTTTCAATGCTGTGGAGTTCAGGTGAGACGTGTGTGTGTGTGTTTATTAGGGGTGTCAAAAATAATCGATTATAAGATGCATCGTCGATGCGGACGTGCACGATTCTGCATCGATTCACAAATGTCAAGAATCGATTATTAATTATTATTATTTTTTTTTAACACATTCACTGCCAGACGTTTTTTTTTTACTGTAGTTAGCTTCTGCCAGAGGGTTTTTTTGAGGATTCTGGCTCATCTTTCAAGACCCGAGGATTCTTTTCTGCTAAGATTTTGTGAACACACAATATCTCAAAATAACTAATAGAATGTGTGCTTTCTCTGTCTAAAAGAGTTAGTTTGTAGAGTTAGTAGTTATGTAAGCATTAGCAGTTGAATACAGCATGGTTTTAGCGTCAGAAAAAATATTCAGAGATAAACGGCTTTTTGTGAAATTCGATAGAACAGTCACTTTAACCATTCATTTTTGGCTCTCTCTCTCTCTCTCTCTCTCCCTCCCCCTCTCGCTCTCTCTCTCTCTCTCTCCCTCTCCCTCTCGCTCTCCCTCCCTCTCTCTCTCTCTCTCTCCCTCCCTCTCGCTCTCTCTCCCTCCCTCTCGCTCTCTCTCCCTCCCTCTCGGGAGGGAGACGCACTAGGTATCATCCTAGTGAGAGGGGGAGAGGGAGAGAGCGAGAGAGAGAGAGGGAGGGAGGGAGAGAGAGAGAGCGAGAGAGAGAGAGAGAGAGAGGGAGAGAGCGAGAGGGAGAGTTGCTTCAACTCCTCCCTCCGTGGGCGTTCTTCTTGGCTGCAGCGGCCGTCACAAGCTTGTCTGCTTTGCTGCTGTCCTGTGCCTGTCTGCACGGCCGCTGTTTGAGGAAGTCGGGATGGACTCGCTCGCTTCTTGGAGTTTTGGTTGAGAGAAGCTTTTGCGATTCTGGTCATATTTATGCTGCGTGTTTCAAAGTGTGTTCCACCTGTAATCTATTATGTAAATTTGCAATCCCGCATCGCCAGCAATCAGCGCGAAAACGAAAGCGTTTTCCCCCATCCATTTTCATGAGAATGGCTGGGGTGAGAATGGCGTGACAAGTTAAAAAAATGCTTGCCTTCCTCTAGTCAGGAGAGCACTGTTGCCACTTAGTGGGTCGGTGGAATGGGTTGTAAACGTTCGGTGGCTCCAATAATTATATAAGAGATGTAAAAGGGTTAGATGCACATCCCACGGTCAAAAAAAAAAAAATCATTTTTTTGACGACTCAACTCGTCGTTGGCAGTGAACAGCTGGATTGTGTTTGACGACTCAACTCGTTCTTGGCAATTAACGTGTTAATAATCAAATAAAATATAATGGAAGTACATGCAGTTGTTTATTTTAATTATGGATCATAATACAATGCAATTCCAAATGCACTTTTATTTTAAAAGTAGTCACGCAGTGAGAAAAAAGAAAGTGAGAAAAAATAAATCATTGGGGAATATTGGGGAAAGAAAGTGATGCATCGAATCGAATCGAATCGTAGCCCTCTGAATCGTAATCGAATCGTGAGGCTAGTGAAGATTCACAGCCCTAGTGTTTATACGTGTATATTAGGGCTTTCACAGTCAACAAAAAAACACTAGTCGACACTATGCATCATAATCAACTAATCGTTCATCTGTGGTGAAGAATAAATACATAAATTGAACATAGATTTGTTTGAACACTCATTTTCCACATGACGCCATGTTAAATCAACAGAATTGAAGGTACTTATTCACCTTATTCTTTGCCCACACATGGACGCTTCCGCATTACGTCATTTCGTAATAGTATTTCCGTTTTAGACTTGCCAAAAACCTCGCAGGCAAGATGGCCGCCCACACTCCTCTCCTAAACTGGCAGAATTACTCCCCCATAAACTAACATATCTTGGCCAATAAGTATGTAACATACAAAATAAAACAACCCGTAATATCTTAATTTTATGTAGAATGCAGAGGACATGTAACTGTTTAGTTAAACTTGCATTCCAGGAATATTGTGCTCTAAAGATGACGTTAGTGGAGTCGAGACTGTTTTGTCCTGAAACCCACATAGGTTGCGCCAGGCGTAACCTATGTGGGATTCAAAATAACGCATCCGAGATAGAAACGTTATGAATATAGCCACGTTTATAAAAACAAACTAACGCTGGTGATCCGTATGGAAACAGTGTTACTCGAAATGGTTAAAAGTTATATCAATTTGGTCATTCAGTGGCATTTTACTGCCATATAACATAACTAACTAGCGGCTAATATTAGCCACAACTAGCGCTGAACCGGAAGAACAAATACGTTTGCGTTGAACGCGGAAGAGAGAAAAAGTGGGTGTGGTGAATAAGGTGAATAGACAGAAAGACTCGTCTATGTTGTTACTGAAGTCAAACAGTCGCTATCTCCAACTCAGACAAGCTGCTGGGGTGTAATGGCTCATTTGTAAACAGCCTCTCAGAGCCAATCAGGACTCTGCTATTTCACATATCTCCACATTGGTCCCGCCTACATTAAGTTAACCCTTTACTGGCTGTTTTTGAGACCCTTTTGATGAGAATTGATCATTTCTATTGTGTGAAAAAAATATATCTTCAGCGGTATTAATCGACTAGTCAACTATTATTTGGAAGTAGTCGATGACTACTAAAATTCAGTAGTCGTGAATACCCTAGTGTATGTGTATATATATCTATTATTATTATACTATTATATTGTATATTATTATACTATAATATTATTATCTATTTACTAGTATAATATTATTATACTAGTATTATATATAAATACTGCTGGTTTAAAAATGGGCTGTACATTCACAAAAAGATCTATATATAGTGTGTATACTGTATGTGTGTGTGTGTGTATATATATATATATACACACACACACTATATGTACTGTATGTGTGTGTGTGTGTGTAGATATATGAGGACCGCTTTTATGACTGTTGAAGCATTTTCTGAAAATCTCATAAAAAAACGCATTTACACTGTATGCTTCATTTACACTGTAGCTTCATTTACACTGTAGCCTACGCTTCTGTACTGAAAATCATAAAAGTCATAAACTTTTGTTAACCACAGACCTTATTTCAAGCATTCAACCAAAATCCTCACACATAAATCCCATTGACTTTTACACATAAGAGGCGGAAGTGTTAACATCCAGGTCCGGACTCATTCCTGTGGTACTTCTGTCCCCTTTACTTACTGTGTGACCTGCTGTCTCCCCCTGGTGGCTGCAGTAAGGCTGTGCTGTGGCTGGGTCAGCTGAGGCTGTCCTGCTCACCAGACCAGTTGCTGGCTCTCGTCGACCTTCTGCAACACAGTCTTGCATTTGGACCCACAGGTAACTGGAAGACTGATGTCTTCATTGAGATTGGAGTTCTGGCAGGTAAGACACATCCACTCTCCTCATGTTGAGCACCCTGATATGAACAATCCTCTCTGTGATCATCTGCTAAATGTGATTTTTCACTCAGTTATGTTGGTGGCTGTTTAGCTCTGGGAGCATTGATGCTACTTCACTTTCTCGTTGTGCAGCTGGTCTTCCAGATATGTCCATGTCAGCTTTGGTGAGGGACCAAATTGAAGGAATCACACCTCTGGCTATCTCAATGATACCACCTGAGCAGTTTACTGTAAGTCTTAAATAATAATAATAATAATACATTTTATTTCGAGGCGCCTTTCATGACACCCAAGGTCGCCTTACAGTGCATAAAAACAGTTTCAAGTAATAAAACATATACAACATATACATAGAACATATACACATAGTTTCAAGTAGTAAAAATATATACAAATTAAGAGCAAGGCAAATTACAGCAGGGAGTTAGAGGGAGTAGGCCAGTTTGAACAGGTGGGTTTTGAGGTGGGATTTGAATGTTGTGATGGTGTCGGACTGTCGGATGTGTGGGGGTAGGGAATTCCAGAGCTTGGGGGCAGTGCAGCTGAAGGCCCTTGCACCCATGGTAGTGAGGCGGTGTGAAGGGACAGTGAGGAGACCAGCAGTGGAGGAGCGCAGGGAACGGGAGGGGGTGTAGTCGTGCAGGAGGTCAGAGAGGTAGATGGGTGCTTGGTGGTTGAGAGCTTTATAAGTGAGCAGGAGGATTTTGTAATTAATTCTGTATGGAACAGGGAGCCAGTGGAGTTGGATGAGAATGGGGGTGATGTGATCAGAGGCTTTAGTGCGGGTAATGATCCGGGCGGCAGAGTTCTGTATGAGCTGGAGTCGGTTGAGGAGTTTGGTGGGGAGGCCGGAGAGAACAGAGTTACAGTAATCAATCCTGGATGTGACAAATGCATGGATCAAAACTTCTGTGCTGGATTGGGAGAGGGATGGGCGGAGTCTAGAGATGTTGCGAATGTGAAAGAAGGCAGTCCGGGTGATATTTTTTATGTGGGGGGCGAAAGAAAGGGTATTGTCCAGGGTGACACCGAGGCTTTTGACTTGTGCAGAAAAGGGAACAGGGAAACCGTCAATGGTGATGTGGGGGGTGGGGGGGGTTTGGGATTTGGTGAGTGTGTTTTTGGAGCCGATGAGCAGGGCCTCAGTTTTATTGCCATTAAGTTTTAAGAAATTCCTGCTCATCCAGCTGTTGATGTCATGGAGGCAGGCAGTGAGGGAGGTGGGGGGGAGGGTGGAGGTGGGTTTAGTGGAGATGTAGAGCTGTGTATCGTCGGCGTAACAGTGGAATTGAACACCATGGTGACGGAGGATTGTGCCCAGGGGAAGGAGGTAAGTGATGAATAGTACTGGGCCCAATACTGACCCCTGGGGGACACCCAGTGAGACAGCAGAACACCCAGACCTGTGATTCCCAAGTTGTACAAACTGATGTCTGTCTGTGAGGTATGAAGAAAACCATGAGAGTGCAGTGCCGGTGATCCCAATGTCAGCTAGTCGTTGCAGGAGTAGTGGGTGGGAGATGGTGTCGAAGGCGGCGGTGAGATCAAGAAGGATGAGTATGGTGAGTAATCCAGAGTCAGCTGCACGGAGGAGGTCATTCGTGATTTTGACAAGGGCTGTTTCGGTGCTGTGTTTAGCGCGGAAACCGGACTGAAAGGGTTCATGGAGGTGGTTTGAGTCAAGGTGGGACTGTAGTTGTGCGGCAACCACCCTCTCAAGTGTTTTGGATATGAAGGGAAGGTTGGAGATGGGGCGGTGGTGGTTCATGTCAGATGGGTCGAGACCGGGTTTTTTGAGGGTGGGTGTGATTGCGGCCATTTTGAGCTGGGGGGGGACGGTACCAGAGGTGAGGGAGGAGTTGATTATTTTTGTGATTATGGGGGAGATGGAAGACAGACAGGCTTTGACAAGGGCAGTGGGGAGGGGGTCAAGCTGACAGGTGGTGGATTTGGCTTTTCGGATGAGATCGGAGACGGAGTGTTCTGTGACTGAAGTGAAGTTGGAGAGGGGACGGATGAGTGGCTTGGCCAGGGTAGCCATCCAGGGTGGATCACTGGCGGGAGTGTTAGATGAGGCCAGCTGTTGGTGGATGGTGTTGATTTTAAAGTTGAAGAATTGCAGAAAGGCAGTGCAGTGATCAGAGGTGATGTTTGGGGGGAGGGTCCTGGGGGGCTGAAGTAGATGGCTGACTGTTGAGAAAAGGGCCCGGGTGTTGCCTTTACCAGTGTTGATGAGGTTGGAGTAGTATGAGGATTTGGCAGTGGAGAGGGCGTTCTTGTAATGGTGAAGGTGATCGGCGTATAGTTGGATGTGAACAGAGAGTCCGGTTTTATTGCATAGCCGCTCCAGTCGGCGGCCGGCGGCTTTGAGCTGGCGGAGGTCAGTAGTGAACCAGGGAGCAGTGTGTGTGAAGGAGACTGTGCGGGTTTTCAGGGGGGCCAGAGCATCAAGTGAGGAGGAGAGACAGTCATTGTAATGATTCACCAAGTCAGCAGGGGAGGAGAGTGGGGGGGGGCAGGGGTAAGAGTTGATGAGGGAGGTGAAATCAGAGGGGTTGATGCGTTTTATGTTCCGAAAGGAGATGGTCCGGTGTTCTTTTGCTTTTTGTAGGGGGACGTGGATGTCAAATAATATAACTTTATGGTCAGAGATGGGGAAAACTGCATGGGCGAGGTTACAGGGGGTGAGACCAGTGCAGCAGATTAAGTCTAATATGTGACCTTTATTGTGCGTTGGGAAATTAACATGTTGAGTGATGCCGAGACAGTCCAGGAGTGAGGTGAAGTCATTTGCAAGGGCATTGGACGGGTTGTCAATATGGATGTTAAAGTCACCCTGTAAGATGACAATGGGGGATAAGGCACAGACAGATGTTAGGAGTTCTGAAAATTCAGTGAGAAAAGCAGCAGAGGGCTTTGGTGGTCTGTAAATGGTGATAATGATGGTGGGTTTTGAGCCAGTGAGTTTTACAGCAAAACATTCAAAGGAGGAGAAGTGGGGGAGAGCAACAGTGGTGACATTGATGTTCTGACGGTGGAGTACAGCGAGGCCGCCGCCCCTCCCGGTGGAGCGGGGTTGACTGATATATGTAAAGCCAGGTGGGATGGCTTCATTGAGCTGGGAGAAGTCATTTGGCTGTTGCCAGGTCTCAGTAAGGCATAGGATGTCAAGTTTCCTGTCCAGGATAAAGTCACGCACCAGCAGTGCCTTGCTGGTGAGAGATCTGACATTAAAAAGAGCCAGTTTGAAACAGACAAGCGGGGTGTATGTGACTGCCTTAGGCAGGGGGAATAAAACAGTGTGATCTACAGTACGGGCAGCAGTGCGAGGGGGGCGGGGCTCGTTGGACCAGAAGGAGTGAATGTTTATGTTTATGACTGGAGGTGCAAGGGGGACAGAGTTGACAGTGTGAGACGATGGGTAGACAGCGTAGCCTACATCAGAATCAATAACATGACATGTTTCGGAGGGAGGTGAGGAGGTGATACGTCCTCCTCTCCGCCAGGGGGAGCTGGTGAGAGGATTTGCATCAGAGGAGTGTGTGGGCAATTGACCAGGAGTGGCCAGGTGGGGAGGGGAGGGGGAGGGAGGACAGAGGTGGACGTGAGCAGCAGGGGCAGACAGTCAAGCAGGCATGGCCGAGTGGACAGCAACAGCATGACGGAGATTTGCACTGAGCATTTTAACGCCTAGAGTGCTAGGATGGAGGCCATCTGCAGCGTACAGGGAGGAGCGTTCCCAAAATAGATTGAAATTATGGATGAACGTGATGCCGTGGGAAATGCAGGACGATTGGAGCCAGTAATGGAGCGCTAACAGACGACTAAATCGCACGTCACCATGACGGAGAGTTGGGATTGGGCCAGACAGATATGTGGATTTTCCACTAGCTGTGAGCAAATCGAAAAGTCGGATGAAGTTCTGTTTTGTTTGTTCGGAGTGTTGACGGCCAGTGTCATTGCAGCCCACGTGAAGGATTAGTTTTGTGACAGAGGACGGGAGTGAGGCGAGGATGGCGGGGAGTTTATCAATGATTTCAACTGTCGTGGCCCCGGAGAAGCAATATGTGATGGCGTTGATATAACGAAGATTTTTAATGATAGAGTCGCCAATAATTGCTACAGTTGGAGGGAAAAGCGGAGGCGGGGGTGATGAGCGAGGATCGGGACCTATAGACTGATTGGGTTTACAGGAATTAGCGACCAAACTAACGTTAGTGACCAAACTAACGTTAGCGGCCACTTCTCTCGGGCATGGCGGGTTCGGTGGCACCCCCGAATGACCGGGGAAACCAGGGCCGGGCAGAAAGAGAGAACCAGCACCAGTACCCACAGCGGGAGAAGAGAGGAGCCCAGCTGAAATAATCCCGTTGGACTGCTCAGGGCGATTGGAGACAGCCTCCTTCAGCAGCCGGAGCCGGGTGGCGAGCCGGGACCGAGCAGGACGAGCAGGTATTGCAGACAGGCCAGCGGACATCGGTGGAGACGGAGGAGATGAGGACCTGGACAGCGGTGGAAACTGGGCGGTGCTCCGTACGTTGAATGGTGCTCCCGGGCTGGGATGCACGGCCGGCGGAGGAAGCACTGAGGAGTACAGGGGACCGGGCGGGTTATCGGTCTCATCCTCCAGGAGTTTAAATCTGTTCTCAAGCTCAATGGACCATGAGGAGGGCTGGAGGCTACGAGATCCTCGGGGTCTATCACGGCAGCGGGAAGCTGAGATCCGGGCAGCAGCTGCAGTGAAGGGGGTCGAGCAGGCTGGCTGCTTGGGTTTGGCACCAAGCCTACGCCACGGATCCTCCCCATAGGAAACATTGCTGGAGTGGGAGGATTCTCTGAGCCACGGAACAGTGGTGTCATCCCCGATGCCCAAACTGTCAGCATCACATTTTGGGATTAAATTAAATGACTGCAGTGTGGATGTGAGTTTCCTGATGGACCGATTCTTCTCTATGATTTCCACTTGCAACCGGGAGACATCTTTGACCAATTCAAATACGGTAAGACTACAGTTCATGCATGATGGTGGATCCTGTGACATGGTTGTACACATAGAGATAAGAAAAATCTCACCACTAGCCTGTCTAGGTTAAAGGCAAACCACCAGGCCAGTGGGAGTATCCAGGTGCTGCTAGCCCTCTAGGCTACTCGCCTAGCGTAGCTTAGCTTAGCTTTAGCTCAGGTTGTTGTTTGTGAAATTTAGAGAGGTCCGGCCGGTCGGGGCTCTGTAACAGAGAGTTCCCCACACACGGCAAAAAAGCAAGGTCCAGCTAATGTAAATATGCCCGTGAAGGGATAGGGTCCGATCCAGCTACGAGTTAGCTTAGCTTCCGAGGCTAGCTGGGCTGAGTCACTGACGCGGCTCCAAGCGGTAGGTAGTTTAGGTCCAGAATAAAGTAATCCAGATGACTGATCACAAAACGTTAAGCCTGGTGTGAGGCTCTGATAGTGCACTAAAATATAGTTAAAAGGTGCACGCACAAATATGACTTTAAACTGGATAAAATGTTAAAATGAGACGGAGCTTCTGGCGGGCAAGCACAACACCGACGCATGCGCACGTCTAAATGACTTGCTGCGTCTAAATGACTATTATTACTAGTTTACTGTACACTGACCTGACTTCCACAAAACAAGTCTATGGAGTTCTATTCAGCTTTTGTTCTGGGACCCGAAATGTCTTGTTATCTATGTTGGTGTGTTCATCTTGACAATTCGTGCCTCCCCTCATTTGGCTCATGTCACCTTCTGCAGGTGGTGTTTAACCCGAACCAGATCAGCATGTTCTCCTATGAGCAGGCTGTGGCAGTAACAGCTGAACAGGAAGCAGCCCTGTCAGGTAACCAGCGGAAAGCCCTGGGTATTGTGCTGTCACCCTGGGAGGACAGGCCTGCCGACTTCAGAGGTAAACCACTGCAACTTGGATCATTAAAAAAATTAATTAAAAAGCCCGTTGATAAATTAGAAACATGTACTTAAAGGCCCATTCCGTTGGTTCTGGCGAGAAATAAATGTGCACAAAGTGTTTATTATTGGCACTGAGTGAATGCGCCTTGACGTCACTTAAAAATGGCGACCAGGGGCGTTTCTCTCCGAACAGCCGTTCAGAAGATACATGGAAAACCGCAGTTTCGAAGTGGATAGCATCTCCCGCCACAGCTAGAGGATGTGACGTCTCGCGCGTTCACGTCGAGCTTGTCTCTTGTCTAGACGCTAACAGGAAATGGCTGAAGTAGCTTTTAACGTTACGCTCGTCGCTAGCTGCTAGCTAAAGGAAACAACAAACACAGACTCCAGAAAAAGTCCAGACTAAATAAATAAATATTTATCTAATGAAGCCCGTCTGGCCAGACAGCAGCAATGTGACCGACATCGGGGGGGAAACTAGAGTCAGGACTGTGTTTTCGGTTCATGAAGGGAACTTGCTGCTTGTAGCTACTGTAATGTGGTTTTGACCAGATAACGTTAGCTGCTTGCTAATGGATTTTCAAGATTTTTACTGTCACTCCGTAGTACAAGTATCTGACCACCTGGTCAGAAACTCTGCTAACATTACCGTCTTGTGTGAAGTAATGCAACCCTAACGTTAGTACCGTTATGCTTATGGTCATGGAACATTATTGTTTGACTGCATTTAGCTGCGGTGGTGAGTCGTTAGCTTCATGCGGGGGTCACCCCTATGTTCCCACAGCCCAATGTTCCCACAGCCCTATGTTCCCACATTTCTAAGATTTCAGCCCTATGTTCCCACAGCCCTATGTTCCCACATTTCTTAGATTTTTTTTTCTTCCAAAATAAGGTGTTGAGTTATACGTCTTTGCAGCACGTTGCATCCGGGAGTAAAATGAGACGATGGAGAGAGATGATATCTTTAGCCTTTATGGCGTAGTTTATTTAATCGCTGTTGGTCACAAGCATCTAGCTGTCTGTGCTACAGCTCCACTCTGAATAACAAGCCCGGTATTTTCTTCTTCGGGCACCGGAAGGAAGTGGCACGGAGGTATACACTACCAATGTACAATAGCGCCTCACTGTGGCGTTAACCCTTCACATAGCCAGTAAACACTGAACACTAGTACAGAACTGTGGACATATCTGTCATTGACATTTAACATAAGGCCCTGTGTTCCCACATTTCCCAACAATAGTCTTGTTGCACAACCACACCAGTCTCAAAGTTTTGTGTGCCTTTGATCATGCAAGAATACACATGATCATGAAAAAATACACAATATGACTAGCACTAGTTAGCAATTCATCCATATCAGATTTGGCCCCAGCCCCCTAAACTACAAGAAGTGGTTTGCACTAGTTCTCATAATGTTCCCACGTTTACTAAGATTTACTTACTCTTTGTCTGTGTGCATTTTAATTTTTAATTTAATTTTATTGTATTAATGAAGAATCAAAAAGGCATTCACAATCCAACTTACACAATGCATCACTACGAATGACTGAGTAAGGTCAAAGAGACAAAAAACCACAAAAAATAACAAAACACAATGTGATCTAAACGTTTCGATGCAGAATGTTCCAATTTGCACCAAATTTGGTGAAGGCGTGTTGCGTGGAACACTTTTGTGTTGATCACGATCCGTCCATAGTTGTTTCTATTGCGACAGTTTGAAAAACCAAATGCACAATTTCGTAAATACTACAGCACGGATTTTCACGATATTTGGTGGAGAGGTGTAGTTCCGACGACCCCCTTATATTTTGATCGTAATTCGCGGCCATGGTGCTGAGTGGTCCACAGTGTTTGCTCAGATGGCTGCTATTCATGGAAGCTTGATCCCTGGAAACCGTGGAGGAAAGGTTTTAGTTGTTCAGAATTTCTGTTTCCACCGTCATGAAACGAGAGGAGAAAAGATCCATTGGCGTTGCTGGCGCCAGAAATATAAATCTTGAAATAGTCTTCAAAGGACAGCACTTGCAGATTGCCTGTTCCTGGCACAAAAATGTTGAGTGAACTGCATAAATAGTGCAATAAAGGTTGAGTTAACTGCATAAATAGTGCAATATTTTTATTTATTTAAATAAATAAAAAATTTATCTTATTTTGATTGTTTGCTAGTAGCCCTGGCTTGTGGACATGTGCTGTTCTCTGGCATAATTTTGACACGTCCTTTGCTAAACTTAGCTCCTTAAGGCCAAAATACACCGAACATGTATGTCGCGCAAAAAAACGCGCCGCGCCTTTTAGATTCAATTATATTTAATGTAAAGTCTCACACCGGCCGTGGCTTGTCAGCATGCAACGCGCAGCACACGCGCTGCTCTATTTTACGCCACTGTTCTATTTTCAACGCGTTGCTGCTCTATAAAATAGTCAAGAAAGGGCTGTGGGAACATAGGGCTGTGGGAACATAGGCACGCTCCCCTTGATGCTAACTAATAGATTTAGCTATATTTATAGAAATTACCACCAGCCCCACTAATAACGTTACTGTCTTGTGTTGATAATGAATGAATCTAACAGTCGGAAATATGCCTAACGTTAGCCTACTGTCTGTTATGCTTACGGTACATTGTTTGACGGTACCGTACACACAGGGGGAGCAGGCTATTTCCTGGCTTGTGCAAACATGAGTATCCACTTCCCGCAGCCAGCAGGCTCTGACTGCAGTGGGACTGCACATACTAGTAGCGTTAGCTTGATGCTAATCGCGGCTAACTAATATTCATTTACATTTATAGAAATTACCACCAGCCCCACTAATAATGTTACCGTCTTGTGTGGATAATGAATTTAACAGTCCTAAATATGCCTAACGTTACTGTTATGCTTATGAAACATTGTTTGATTGTTCAGTTTGGTCAACTCCAGGCATTACCATACATACAGGGGGAGCAGGCTATTTCCTGGCTTTTGCTAACATGAGTATCGACTTGCCCGCAGTCAACGCAAGCCAAAACACGACCAAACATGCCACAATAACGTCCCCTAATTCATCCAAAATCCTTCCTGGGCATCTCGAGGCTGATCTGACCGATAAATTGTCCAGGTTGCCGTTTTCAAGTGACTTTTATGAGTTAACGTTACAAAGCAACGAACAGCTCTGCTGTTGCCAGGCAACTGCTTGTGCGCGTGCGAGTATGGTGCCCGCGCGTCAGCTCGTTCACACGCTGCCTGCAGTTACACTAACGGCCACCGGCGTCAGTAATAGTGAGTTTTGACGGATTGGGCCTTTAAGTTCACAAAAATCACATCATTTGTATGATCTTGGGACAATCCACCAAAATGGGTAAACATGAACATTCATTCTCAAATACACTGCTACCGCATGCGCTAGGACGTGTCATCAGTGATGTTATCTGGGGTCGTAAGGTGTTTCGGGTCTGTCAACATCATACACCCTCGCCCAGTAGACCCAGCCGAGGCCAATTAAGACCCCGACTCACGTCCCAGAAGCCGCTACGGATCAGCCTTACTACTCTATCTGCAACGTTGCCCGCGGGAGGGGTAAAAGAGAACCCAATCCGCTGCAATAGAGCTAGTGCTACGCCGCAGTATTGGCCCTTCGGTGCATGGAGGATCTAGGCTCTGTGGGTTTCTCCCGGCCGTGCTCCTCCTTCGTCTCACCAGACCCCCCTCATGACAAAGGCAATCCAGAGGCTGAAGGGATGCCTCAAGGACGCCTCAAGAGGGCCTGTGCGCTGCACGTCATTTACCTGCGTCGAGCACCTCGCTCTAGCCTGGAGGACCCCAGGCCGCGCCGATCTTGCGCAGATTTTCAGAAGGCTAATCCGTAGCGTTTGTGGATTTCTCCCTCACGAGAGAGCCAAGATGGGGTGCTAATCCCATCCCGTACCGGGTTGCCGTCTCTCCGGCTGAACAAACCTCTCTCAAAGCTCAAAACATTCACTTAAATCGCATGATTTGACAGTGGCTTTTCTTTATTTGTAAGACGTTTATTTAAACTCTGTTAGGGAAATGTTCTTTGATTTTTCGAGCGCCTTCATTACATTACATTACATTACGTCATTTGGCAGACGCTTTTATCCAAAGCGACTTACAATAACACATTTTTTGTCAGCAATAGAGCAATCAACTATGGAGCACAGTCTATGACAACTACAACTTCTGAAGGAACAGTGGTACAAGTTTAGGTTAGTGGTACAAGGTTGGTTAGTTTTTTTTTTTTTTTTTTTTTTTAAGAAAGAGAGAGAACGAAGTTAGATCAAGAAGGGCCCAGATGGAGCTTTATACTGCGGACTGCAGACATAGTGAGGCCATGTGTCATATGCAGAAATTCTCTGATGACACTGCTCTTATTGGTCTCATCAACAAAGGTGACGATCGGGCCTATAAAAAGGAGATTGATTTATTTGTTTCCTGGTGCGATGACAATTTTTTACTGCTCAATGTTGAAAAGACCAAAGAGCTAGTTATTGATTTTGGGAGGAAGAAGGCAGAAGTCTCCCCTGTCATTATTAAAGGGCTGGAGGTAGAAATAGTCCAGTCTTATAAGTATCTCGGTGTCCACCTGGACAGTAAGCTGGACTGGAAGAAGAACACAGATTCTGTGTTCAAGAAGGCCCAGTCTGGACTTTTCCACTTGAGGAAGCTTAGATCATTTGACATCAGCAGGTCACTTCTTCATGTGTTCTACCAAGGTATCCTAGCTAGTGTCCTTTTCTATGCTGTGCTCTGCTGGGGGGGCAGCCTCACTGTCATGGACAAAAATAGGATAAACAAAATGATTAAAAAGGCAGGCTCAGTGATTGGCCTTCCCCCTGATTCTTTGGAGATGATTATAGCCAAGAGAACAAGGAGAAAATTGAATTCTATTCTTTCTTATGAAGGCCATCCTTTGTTTAATGTATTTAATGCCCTGCGCAGTTCGTTTAGTAATAGGCTTTTGATGCCTCGGTGCTCTACTGAGCGATTTAGAAGATCTTTTGTTCCTGCTTCTGTAAAATTCTTTAATGAACACTGCTAGCCTTGCTTTGTGAGGCTCTCTCTCTCCACTGTATTATTGTTATTGTGCTGTATGTTACTGTTTCTTGTTTGTATCTGTTCTCGCTCTGGTGGCAAACCATGTTTCCCCTCGGGGATTAAGAATAAACACCATACCATACCAAAAGAGGCCTGAAACACAACATGTAGCTAACAGCTCTGAACACATGTAGCTAACAGCTCTGAAACACAACATGTAGCTAACAAACATGTAGCTAACAGCTCTGAAACACAACATGTAGCTAACAGCTCTGAAACACAACATGTACCCAGAATTGCTGGAATCAGGTGTTGCCACACATACAAAGCAGCTCCTCCCATTCAGTCTTAATGGAGCAACAGAAACTAAGTGTGACGGCATCATCTAAACTGGAACTCTGTTTACTTTGCCTTTTGTTTGTGACACGCCCAAATACAGTGTGACCAATGGGCATTCTATTTTCCAGTTCTATTGGTTTGACCCCTGTGTGTGTGTGTGTGTGTGTGTGTGTGTGTGTGTGTGTGTGTGTGTGTGTGTGTGTGTGTGTGTGTGTGTGTGTGTGTGTGTGTGTGTGTGTGTGTGTGTGTGTGTAGGGAGAGACTCATCGGGGCTGGCACTGAGCCCCAGTCCTCTGTGTCTCATGCTGATGCTGCTGCCCTGCCCCACCATGCCCTGATCTGCCCCCATCCACCCTGGCTCATGACCTCACTCACCCCTGGCAGATGACCTCGCTCACCCCTGGCAGATGACCTCGCTCACCCCTGGCAGATGACCTCACTCACCCCTGGCAGATGACCTCGCTCACCCCTGGCTCATGACCTCACTCACCCCTGGCAGATGACCTCACTCACCCCTGGCAGATGACCTCGCTCACCCCTGGCAGATGACCTCGCTCACCCCTGGCTCATGACCTCACTCACCCCTGGCAGATGACCTCGCTCACCCCTGGCTCATGACCTCGCTCAGATGACCTCGCTCACCCCTGGCTCATGACCTCACTCACCCCTGGCAGATGACCTCGCTCACCCCTGGCAGATGACCTCGCTCACCCCTGGCTCATGACCTCACTCACCCCTGGCAGATGACCTCGCTCACCCCTGGCTCATGACCTCGCTCAGATGACCTCGCTCACCCCTGGCTCATGACCTCACTCACCCCTGGCAGACGACCTCACTCACCCCTGGGAGATGACCTCGCTCACCCCTGGCAGACGACCTCACTCACCCCTGGCAGACGACCTCGCTCACCCCTGGCTCATGACCTCACTCACCCCTGGCAGATGACCTCACTCACCCCTGGCAGATGACCTCACTCACCCCTGGCAGATGACCTCACTCACCCCTGGCAGATGACCTCACTCACCCCTGACTCATGACCTCGCTCACCCCTGGCAGATGACCTCACTCACCCCTGGCAGATGACCTCGCTCACCCCCACTCACCCCTGGCAGATGACCTCGCTCACCCCCACTCACCCCTGGCTCATGACCTCACTCACCCCTGGCAGATGACCTCACTCACCCCTGGCAGATGACCTCGCTCACCCCTGGCAGACGACCTCACTCACCCCTGGCAGATGACCTCGCTCACCCCTGGCTCATGACCTCGCTCACCCCTGGCAGACGACCTCACTCACCCCTGGCAGACGACCTCGCTCACCCCTGGCAGACGACCTCACTCACCCCTGGCAGACGACCTCACTCACCCCTGGCAGACGACCTCGCTCACCCCTGGCAGACGACCTCACTCACCCCTGGCAGACGACCTCGCTCACCCCTGGCAGACGACCTCACTCACCCCTGGCAGACGACCTCGCTCACCCCTGGCAGATGACCTCACTCACCCCTGGCAGATGACCTCGCTCACCCCCACTCACCCCTGGCAGATGACCTCGCTCACCCCCACTCACCCCTGGCAGACGACCTCGCTCACCCCTGGCTCATGACCTCACTCACCCCTGGCAGATGACCTCACTCACCCCTGGCAGATGACCTCGCTCACCCCTGGCAGACAACCTCACTCACCCCTGGCAGATGACCTCGCTCACCCCTGGCTCATGACCTCGCTCACCCCTGGCAGACGACCTCACTCACCCCTGGCTCACGACCTTGTTTAACCCTGGCAGATGAGCTCACTCCTGCTCCAGCAGGAGAAACCTCTTCCACCGTGAAGATGATCTCATCTGTCTGTGCAATACGGTATCTCTCTGAAATGAGCAGCACTTCACCATTTCTGTTTGCTTATGAGTTTTGTCATTTATTTGTGTAACTATCTCTTTGACATATCAGCAAACCGCACTGAAGAAACCAAAGGAATATTATGTAATTTAAGAGATTAAAAAATATAGATTTGCACAGTATATCATATAAACACCCACTGTAGAATGAGTATCCTTACACATGAACCTGAATGAAACCCAGCTGTACCGATGTAGCCTTCTCAGGGATGCAATGCCATACCCAGAACAGCAACTAAAATACTTTAAAGATTTAAAAAGAGTTATTATGAGCAACTCCTTATGCAATACTATGTTGTGCGAACCTGAAAAATCAATTTTTTTAGAAATGACAAAACGTCTGCTATAACATAGCTATAACATTTGGTACATTTATATCTATCCTAAATTATCTTGTTTAAGTAGCCTTCATAAAGCTTAATAACAACTGATTCACTTGGACTTGTCTATTCATAGTATTCCCATGATGTCACATGCATTTCCGACCAATATGGCACTTTACACTACACACAGCTCATTGGCTGTGTGGTTAATCACCTGTTAATTGATTACAAGCAGACCAAGATGTCTGTGTGGTGATGTCACAGAATACTATCAATAAACCACTGGTCTACTTGTTGCTGTGAGTTTTGTATTGTTGTGCTAACATTCTGGTATGATAAACATGGACCTGGAACCATTCTGCCTATGTTTGAATCTGGTTTTCTATTTTGACACTTATGAGCACTCAGTGCAGACTCAGAGTAGTTAACTGTTTTAATACATGTCAGTTCGTGAATATATTAGTTAATCATTAGATAGTTGCTGATTAGTCGGTCAATTCCTGAATAGAGTGGTTAATGATTAGTAAATGTGAAAATAATATTAATAATTGAAAACAAAATATTCAAAAAAGACTTGAAAGGTTTTAGTGTCCGTACCGGGATTCAAACCACAAACCTTTGGGTTGGAAGGCATGGTCTTTCACCACTGGACTACAGCCCAGCTCAAACACACAGCACATGCAGCAAGTCAAATAGATGTGGTTAAGATCAGGGTTTTCTTAACCACGACCACCATATCAATTGGGTTAGGGTATGGTCGTGGTTAAGAAAACCCTAATCTTAACCACATCTATTTGACTTGCTGCATGTGCTGTGTGTTTGAGCTGGGCTGTAGTCCAGTGGTGAAAGACCATGCCTTCCAACCCAAAGGTTTGTGGTTTGAATCCCGGTACGGACACTAAAACCTTTTCAAGTCTTTCATTGGGAAAGCCATAACAAAACTGCCTAGAGATCCATTGTAAGTTACCTAGCTGATGGTCTAGGGGTTAAGGCGATCACCTTAACAGCCGCATTGTATGCGGAGAAGTGCAGGTTTGATTCCTGCAGGGGATTTGAAGTCGTCTCCCCACCCCTCCCTCCTCCCCCCTCCTCCTCCTCCCCATCCCCCCCTCCCTCCTCCTCCCCACCCCCTCCACCCCTCCCTCCTCCTCCCCATCTCCCCCCTCCCACCCCCTCCTCCTCCCCATCCCTCCCCCCCCCTCCTCCTCCTCCCCATCCCCCCCTCCCTCCTCCTCCCCATCCCCCCCCCCCCCCATCTCCCACCCCCCCCCCCCTCCTCCTCCCCATCCCCCCCTCCCTCCTCCTCCCCACCCCCTCCTCCCCTCCTCATCCTCCCCACCCCCTCCTCCTCCCCATCCCTCCCCCCCCCCCCTCCTCCTCCTCCCCATCCCCCCTCCCTCCTCCTCCCCATCCCCCCCCCCCCCCATCTCCCACCCCCCCCCTCCTCCTCCCCATCCCTCCCTCCCCCCCTCCTCCTCCTCCCCATCCCCCCCTCCCTCCTCTGCCATCTCCCGGCCTCCTTCCTTCACCGTGTTCTCACTCAACCACTCTCACCATCTCTGCAGGGACTGTGCCTGCTCCCCTCTCTCCTCTGCAGGCTCAGTCCCTGCGGAGATGGTAGAGTGGTTGAGTGCGAACAGGGTGAGAGGAAGGAAGCCGGGAGATACATAGATAGATGGCAGAGGAGGGGATTTTGTTGGAGACGGGAGGAGGAGATGTGGGGGGGAAAAAATGGTGGTGGACAGGTGGGAGTGAAGGGAGGAGGTTGGGGGGGAGGTGCCTCTCTTGCTATTCTCTACGCAGGTGCAACCTCCTGCATTGTCATTGTCCTCTCTGTCCTCTCCTGTCTATATCCCTACCTACCTCCTCCCTCATGCCCTCACCTCTCTCCTGCCTCCTCTCTCTAGCCTCCCTACCTCCTGTCGCCTCTCTCTAGCCTCCTGTCCTCTCCTCCCTACCTCCTGTCTGTCCTCTCCTCCCTCCTGTCCTCTCCTGCCTCCTCTCTCTAGCTCCCTACCTCCTGTCTGCTCTCTAGCCTCCCTCCTGCCTCTGTCCTCTCTCTAGCCTCCCTACCTCCTCTGCCATCTATCTCCCCGCCTCCTTCCTCTCACCCTGTTCACTCTACCATCTCTGCAGGGCCTGCAGAGGAGAGGTCCTCCGCCTTAACCCCTACAGCCTGGGTAACTTACAATGGATCTCTAGGCAGTTTTGTTATGGCTTTCCCCATAAAGGTTTTATTGTACTTTATAAATTCAACAGATCACTATTCAAAACTTGACAAGACAAAACTGAACTAAACCAGTAGGCTAAGCCCCTGCAAATGGGTCCAGTTACAGTATGTAGGCACTAGGCAGCAGTCCTGGTGCCTTCCCCTGTCAGAAGCAGGGACATGAATCCCCCATTGAAGGATGCAGCCCCTCCTATGCAGAGACAAACATAATTAGTTTTCAATTAACCACACAATACAACAAGAGTCCCCTTCAACACAACTATTATTACATTGACTTTCCCATACATCAAACCTAATCATTTATAATGACTCCAAGTAGTTTAACCCCTCAAAAATTGGTTTTACAGATTTTCACAATTGTTTAAACACATTAGACAAATGTGCACAACCTGAAACTGAACATGCAAAGGCATAATTCTACTGATAAAGCATTCATATAGTGTTTTCCATTCTGCACACCAGTGTTCAATGGGTGCTTAGAAATGTCTACTCATATGATGTATGTGTTTGTCATTTGAAAAGAAAATACCATTTAGTGAACAGTTAACACCGTTTTGAGGGCAAAGTGTGCTTTTGCAAGAGAAGTGTAAGATTTAGCATTTTGTGTGTGAGTTTTGAGATGGGTAGTGAGGTAGTCTATCAGGAAATGTGTTTAAGCATTTGTGAAAAACTGTAATCAATTAACCCCCCCCCCTACTCAACCACACTTGGCATGTTCCACTGCTCCCCGTCTACAAGTGAGGTTGGACCATGGGTTGGACCCATCTGCCTCCGTTTCGCCTCCTCAGTCCAGACCAGGACACTGAGAACTGAGAAGAGGTGAGAAAACACACGTTTTGCACAATGTTTCCCAATAAAGTCATTAGCTAATAAAATGTCTCTGTGTTGTTATTTAAATAGTTGATGATAATGAGTTGATAGTTGATGATAATGTATGAATGCTACTCTTGAAGATGACAATTTTGACATTTTATCATTGTGTACGTTTAACACAGAGGTTCTCAAATGTTTTTCAGCCAAGGAGCCCTTACAAGATAGAAAATATACCTCATTCTGATTTGTGATTTTGGGCTAAGCTTAATTGTTTCCACGGTAACGTGCTTGACTTTTAAATTGATAGGTTTGTTAGATTAGAATGTAATCCATGAACCATTTTAGATTTAAAGCATACAATATTTTCGTGGAGGCCAGGGGGCCACGGACCGCTGGGGGTCCCCGGACCTCCATTTGAGAACCAATGGTTTAACAGAGCGATCACTCACAGGTAGGTAGAAGAGATCTTCCATGTGCTGGTGGGAGCTATTTGCATGGCGGTCAGGACTATCACTGGAACATGTCAAATCTGGCTTGATGAAGCACTAAGGGGGAGTAAAAGGATCAAAGGATTTGATTGACATACAGCCACTGGACAGCAGGCTTTGAAGTTTGCTATTTCAGCTATGAATTGCAGTACATCTATAAATAGCAGAGCATGTGATGGCATTCTACCAGCGGCTCAAAGTGGTGGAAGCGGAGTCGTCTTACCAGGATGAAAACAGCCAGGATGACGATGACCGCGGTGGTGATGGTGGCCAGAGGGAGGCGCACACACGGGCGATTCACCACCTTGATTACTGCAGACACAGCTGGCAGCTCGACAGCTTCTCTGGAAACAGCCGCTGTGATCGTGTGTATTTTTATGCCCAATATTCCCTACTGAAATGTCATAATTTGTAACTGTGACTCTCAAAATACGATCAAGCTCGTGTCTAGTCCATCCAACCCTGCCACAACAACACAGAACGTCTTTGCACAGAAACATCAAACAAGAAGTCCCAAACTGAATGGGAGCAGCTCACCTGCTATCAGGCCGGGGCGTTGACAGCTATAGACGGTCTCTTTCGTGGACAGCTCAGTCGGTGGTCTGGAGGCCAGATACAAACAGCCTCAGCTCATAAGACGCTTCTTAAAACAAAAGTCACACACACACACACACACTAACACCCACCCGTGAGAACGGAGGGAAAACTACTAGGGAACAGGGGCTCCAGAGAATCAATCATATATCACCCTGCAACACTAACCAATAAATACAAACTTGAAGAGAAAGTAAAACTCAACACATAGTTTATTGGCATCACACATCAAACTTTTTTTCTTTCATATAAAGAGGGAATGTATCAAGTATAGACTATGAAAGTGCAAATAGCATTTCAAGGATTAGTTGTTTTACAATAGAAAATCTCAATGCATTACAAAATATGTTTGCCATTTAAAAATAAATCACCTTGACATTGGAAGTGAAATACAAAGGAAAATCCAAATCCCATTTAGATTTGTACCCATTTCTGTTTTGAAGTCTGTCATTTAATTTGACAGTTATTGAGTGTTAAAGTGTGGACCAGTGACATCACTGGTCCACACTAACTCAAATTAATAACTCATTAACTCAAATCAACTCAATAACTGTCAAACTAGATGAATGACTTCAAAACCGTTTACAGTTTTCTGATATACTACTGATGTTCTAATGATACAAAGCTGGTTGAAAATGGGCGGAGTGTTCCTTTAAATAATGATAATAATCCTCAGTATCAATAATGATAATAATCATCAGTATCATCCACCCTTGCATGGTAGCAGCAAACAGTGGACATAATGATAATAATAAAAAAAACAGTGGACTTATCAAAAGACAGCATATCTCCAGTCATATGGACCATAATACTGTAACTACGGAGACCAGCTGTGGACAAACTATCATAGTACTGTTTCTCATTCAGTTGGTACTTTTTTACAGTGTGTTAAGCTTACAGAAATGAGGACTTGAGTCGACACTTTTAAGTGTCGGCGAGCAGTGTCTGCTACCTGGTGAAATGTCTAGTGTTGCTGACTACGTCATAGTATCGCGCAAGTCTGATTGGCTATATAGACGGCACGCGTTTGACTTCCTTGTTTTGGTTTTCACTCGATTGAAATGAATGAACGTGTCTCCGCTATTTTTATCAGCCTGTCCTTGATGTATGACTTCGTGAAAATCACAAAGAACATCGTGCATTTCCCAGAGAGAGAGGAGGTGAGTTGTGTGTCGTTTATATGCGGCTGCAGTCAAGTACTTTACATCTTGCCTCCGAGGTGGTTTCACTGTGCGTTCCTCTTCGCTTGGCTGTCTGCTTATAGCGTTCGGGTGTCACGTGACCGTTGAACCGAGGCGAACATTCACTGAAGTATAAATACAACACCATGAGCGACACTTTCTTTTTCATCTGCGACCATGTGCTGAGCGACACTTTATAATAAGTATAAATTAAGCTTTAGAGTAAAGGTCCTTACACATCGGGAGCGTTTTTTTCTTGCATGTCAATAATATTTTCCGAACCTATATCAGTCAATGCAACCGTGCATACCAACGGCGAAGTTTCGCTGAGCGTTATTGCGGTGTTTATTTTTTCGAACCACGGTCGATTTTTCAGAAATTCGCTTCCGACGTGTACACATCTGTGGCTGTGATTGACAGGTGGGTCAAAACTCGCATCGCAATTTCGTGCCGTATATTCGCATCGCTCTTGATGTGTAAGGACCTTAAGGGTTAGGTTTAAGTCCAAAACACAGCAGCACCTCCCCTGCAACACTTCACGCCACTGTGCCATTTCAAATGTGGCTGCCTCGCGTCATCTCGTTGTCCCGTGCTGTGTGGTCGCTCGTACGAGCTGCAGCGCAATGCTTCCTATGTGTGCTAGGGGCGTCACATGATGCGCGTCATAATGCCTGCCACCGCTGATGTGTTTTACACTTTAGGCCAGTGGTGCCGGACCAGTCAATCGCGGTCTACTGGTCGACCGCGGACTGACCCCAGGTCGATCGCGTCAAAAAACGATTATAAAAATAAAATAAAAAATAAATATATTTTTTATAATCAAATAAAATATAATGGAAGTACATGCAGTTGTTTATTTTAATTATGGATCATAATACAATGCAATTCCAAATGCACTTTTATTTTAAAAGTAGCCACACAGTGAGAAAAAAGAAAGTGAGAAAAAATAAATCATGTATTGGGGAAAAAAGTGATGCATCGATTTAAGATGCATCGAGATGCATCGATAATCGTAATCGAATTGAATCGTAATGGAATTGAATCGTGAGGCCAGTGAAGATTCACAGCCCTAGCGTCAAGTGGTTGTGGGACAACGAGAAAGTGTTGTGAGGTTAGTTACTGCAGGCTGGAAACGATGTGTGTGCGTTTGCGGCGATGTTGAAACTGGACTGGTAGATCTCGGGAGGCTGGCTACTTTAAAAGTAGATCTTGGGTCAAAAAAGGTTGGGCACCCCTGCTTTAGGCATTCAGTGAACTGAGTGTTTTGTTACCTGCGCCTGGGGGCATCGGGGGAGTCGTTGGGGGCCACTCCACGGGCTACCGAGGCCAGGAACTCCTGTCTCTTCTGCTGCACCAGGCACGCCGCGCGGATGATCTTATGGCGCGGGGTCCGCAGGTACGGCCGGTTGACTTTCTGTGCCAGGTCCTCCGTCACCATCTCCAGGTCCGTCTGAGGGCAGAGGGCACTGATCGGTTGGCTGGCCGACAGACTTATTGATAAACCCGTGAAGTGAAGGAGTGGTTTTTAAATGGATAAAAATATGTTATTCATTCCTGAGAATAATCCCAACATTTACACCAATGGCAAGTTCAAGGACATTTAATTGACTTTCCTTAGGGCAAGTGTCCACATGGTGTTTGTCAGCATTTTTGTGTGCTGCCTGGAGCGCTTTGTGTGAGGAGAAATAAAAGTGGATGATAACTTCCCCTGCTGCTAGCTTACTACCCAGCTGGTTAGCTCTTCTAGCAGACAATACACTGTTATGGAACCAAGCAAAGGCTTACCAGATATTTACAATACATGTCCGGTACCATACTGCCTTTAAGATCGCTGTTACAGTAACGTAAATTCAATGATTAGAATGTCCTATTTCTCCACCACCAGCACTTTGACTTTCTCCATTATTGTTGTTGCTATGGACGATATGGGAAATGGCCAGCGTCTCTGTCATTGCAATTGGTTGACTGGAAAAAGTTCATCTTGCGGCCGCTTCCCGTTGCTTTTACTGAGGAAAGGGTGCTATATGGACACACTCTGCTGTAAATTCAACCATTTTCAATCCGGCCGTAAACCCGTTTTCAAAAACATTCTCAAATTCACCAACTTTGAAGTGTTTTCAAAGCCTGTGGGAGCCATGCCAATTTTATACATGGCCCTATAACTATACATCACATCAGCAGCACCAGTCGATACATACGTCAGCAGTAGAGTGCACACCGTGTCTGGCATATTTACATACTAGGGGTGGGGGGGGAAATCGATACACCATAGTATCACGATATTTTGCCTGACGATATTGTATCGATATTTGGATGCCAAGTATCGATATTAAAAAAAAATTAAAAAAAATGCAGGCCATGCCCACCGGGCATCTGCCCGAAACGCCCGATGTTGCAGTACTGGCGTATTGAGTCCAGAGAAGCTTAATAATGTAGCCTACATGTGGGGCAAAAACAAAACAAAACAAAAAAACACTGCATGTTTTACTTCCGGTGAGGTCAAGGAAAAGGAGTTAGACAATAGATCGCAATATTCAATATATCGCAATATCGGCGATATACTATCAAGTATCGTTTTAGTATCGTATCGTGGGCATCTGGTGATTCCCACCCCTATTACATACCGCTAAATATTTCAATCAAAGCCAACATATTTGCAGGTATAACTGGGTCAGTATGGGGACATCATGAGGTGGGGGACACTCTTTAGTTGCACATCTCTAATGGTCCACATGTGACCGACAGCTGTGAACATGTCTCTTGGTCGCAGTAAGTAGGACTGTGAACCTGCATAAGCTCGTAGATCTCTTTCTTGGTGCTTTTGGGCTCCAGGAAGAAGCCGTAAGGATAAGAGCACTTCAGGATGCGGCGAGTCTTTAGCAGCTCGAGGACCGCGTCTTCAATGAACGTAGTGTCGGGTGGGCCGCCTTCCCCTGGGAAAGACAAGGAGGCAAGGGGTAAAGAGGCGGAGGTTGAGGGGCAGTGAACCAAAACCAACATATTAGAAGAAAAGAAGAAAAAAACATACACTTGTATCCTCAATTGGCAACACAACTAAGCAGATCACCACAAAGTGATGAGATGGCAGTAGCAAAATAGTGAAACAACATATATTCTTTCTCTCAGATAGCATGATTAGGGATGTTCATCAATTATCGAAAATCGATAATTATGAGTGCCAACCACTTTTGGAGAACGGACGCTCCCAGTGCCAGAGTTTCAGAGCGTTTTCAGTGATTTCTCGAGGCCCACAGAATATTGTGTGATATTACTATGTAAACACCGAACACGCACAAAGAACGAGGAGACTCTATTGTATCATCAGCAAAAAAAAGTTTATTGATACCATTTTCCGTTCTTTAGTTATCAGCCGGAGAAGATAGGTTGTTTTCAGCAAAAACAGACGTTTCAAATTAGAAGCTGAGATATTGAGCCTTTTGTGAAATGAAGCATTTCAAGCAAATCACTGACTCTGAAGCTAATATTTTCTGACCTGAAACATCTGAACAGTAATTTCCTTCAATAAACAGCACCCCCACCCCCCTCAACTCCAAACTCCTCCTCCGTGGGAGTGCCTCTGGTGGCTCTGCTCGCTCTGCTGGCTGCTGCGTGTGTCAGGCGAGTCTCTGCTGCCTGCTATGGCAGGCTCTGCTGCCTGCGGATCCACGTTCGTATGGCGGCCGCTCGTCGGGGGAGTCTGGATGGGGCTCGCTGAGTTCGTCTGCGTTTCTGGGGTTTCGGTTGTGAGCTGGGATGAAGCTGCGTCCGATTCTAGGCTTTCTGCTGCGCGTTTCAAAGTGCGCTGCACCCAGTCTATTTTCGGAGCACTCAGCCTTGTGCGCCGGCTCCCAGCGCGACACTGAAAAGCCAAACCATTCTCATGAGAATGGTTTGGCTTTGGTTTTATTTTCTGGCGGCTAATCGTGTGGAGAAACTATGTAGCAGAGACAGAGGGGCTCATTTGTGGGAGCGGATTGACTGCTGTTCGCAGCTAACGTTGGCTCCAGGCAGCCAGAGCAATCTGTGCCGCTCTGGCTCATGCATCGGTTTCTCTTTCATCACGGGGCTTTTTCTGCTGTTTTTCCTCAACTTTCGCTAATCTGGAGAGCACTGTCGCCACCTAATGGGTCCGTAAAATAGGTTATACACCTTCAATAGCTACAATATTTTTACAGGAGATGCACGAGGCTTTGATCCACGTCCCACCATCAAAAAACGCAATTGACGACTTTAGTCGTCTTTGGCACTCTACGTTACTATTCGAATTGACGACTATAGTTGTCATTGGCACTCAATGAGTTAAGGAATGGAATCGATCATGTGGAATTTTTATCGATTATTGTTATTATTTAATTATTATTATTTTTTATTTTATTTTTGCGGACTAGGTTTGGGTGGAATTCGTTCCTCCTCGCCCCACTCCATTGCACAGTCTACTAACGTGAGGTGGAGCTTCATATAGTCTCTAGTTTTCTGGCTGGGCACGGGCCTTTGTGCCAACAAAACTGTTTTAAACATGGGGAATTCACACCGGCATGCGCCGGGGACAGCAGAGTGTTGGAGAGGAGACACATTGAAATAAAGAGTTCATTGAGGAGAACACGTTGTCTTTCGTATTTTCTGCCATAGGCATTCATTTTGTAAAAAAAAAATATATATATATATATGTGACCTGCTCTGACCAAATCAGTCGCTTGTCGCGCTGGCTGTTTGTCTAGAAAACGCGATTTTATCAGAAAATATTTATTTCTGCTGTTTTGGGGTTTCATCAGATTATAGTAAAATAAAGCCTTGCCTTTCATTCTCTGTAAAGATTATTGTGAAATTCGACCGCTAAATATACTTTTGAAGCTCTTGAAGGTAGTGACAAAACTGAAAGTAAACTGCGCTGCTCTCTGAGCCTGCTGCTCTCTGCTGCGCAGCGCGTGCAGCCTCACGTTGCCAGTTAAACGGGTGTGTCAGTACTTGCAAATGGTAGGCTATATTATAGACTACTCTAGGATTTAAAACGCTGTTTCTAAAGTTTGTCAGGGTTGTATTGTGGAGTTCTGTTATTGGTTTGTTATTTTAGACTAGTTTAGGCTGTTTATGTAACGTTTTAACCTCTTAAAAATCTGCCTCTTCGGGGGTTATGATAACGAACATGGCAACCCGTCTGCAGTCTCTCTCTCGCTCTCTCTCTCTCCCCTTGCTCTCTCTCTCTCCCCGCTGCAAGGGGAGAGAGAGAGAGGGGGAGAGCAGCTGCGTAATTTCTGCATCCAGTGAAAGTCTGTCTGTCTGCCTGTCTGTCTGTCAGATTGATAGACTAATACTAGTCAGTAATCTGCGTGATAATGTTGCTTTACTTTTAAATTCAATTCACAGATGGCATTAGACTGAGCTAATTTCAGATTATTTGCCTCATAGCCTACTTTCAGCTGTCGTCTCTCTGTCTCTACTCCAGAGCAGAAACGGGTCCGCTATAGATTCTTTGTTGCTGTTATTTGTAATAATTATTACAACAATTACAATTATTACTATTAATGTACAATTATTATCCTGCATGAATGAAGCCCTAATTACAAAAAATAATGTGAGTGGGGCGTCAGAGGATCTTCTGTCAGTTGGGTGTTACAGAACAGTTTGTATTGATAATAATAATAATAATAATAATAATAATAATTGATAGGACTTATATACCGCTTTTCTATGTAGCCTACTCAAATATGCTTATACATGAATATTTCCCTGGGGTTAAAGGCTGCATTACAGTAAAGTGATGCCATTTTCTGAATTTACCAGGCTGTTCTAGCTGGTCTATTAGTTGCCTTTACATAGGCTACTTTGTCATGATATCCACTGAGGTGTACTGAGATGTCATGTGTACCTGTTCAACCAACAAAAGTATCTATCTATCTGTATATTGTGTATAGGGTGTATCTCCCTCAATTGTTGGACTACAAAGATAATTTTGATATCCCCAGAAAGCTGAGAGTCTCCTCTTTCCAACGGTGTATACAACTCAAAATGTCTTTTGGGGTCAATGTGAATGATTTTGTCAGAGCAGGTCACATATATATATATTATTATTAACACGTTCACTGCCATTGACGAGATATCTCGTCTTACAAAATCCAGCTGTTAACACATTGACTGCCAGCCGTTTTTTTTTGCTGTAGGTAGCTTCTGCCAAGCCGTTTTTTGAGGATTCTGGCTCATTTTACAAGAGCCGAGGATTCGTTTCTGCTTGGAGTTTGTGAACATACAATATCTCAAAAGTACTAATAGAATGTGTACTTTCTCTGTCTAAAAGAGTTAGTTTGTAGAGTTAGTAGTTATGTAAGCATTAGCAATTGAATACAGCATGGTTTTAGCGTCAGAAAAAATATTCAGAGATAAACGGCTTTTTGTGAAATTCGATCACTTTAACCATTCATTTTTGGCATCAGTAAGACCTAAACAATAGTTTTGAACAGTAATTTCCTCCATAACAGCAGGAAACTCCCCTCTGCTCAACTCCTCCCTCCGTGGGCGTTCTTCTTGGCTGCAGCGCCGTGTCACAAGCACTTTCCTACCTGTGCAAATGCACTTTCTCATACTCTCGACCTCTCAAATAAATTTCTGAATAGAAATTAAATTACTCTAAATTAGAGCGAAAAAGAAACAAAAAAGAATGGGTTGAAAATCCCATTCTAAAAGCCTTTTATGGCTGTTTCCAATTTGCAAAATAGCCTGCTGCACCACAAGCGTGTCACCAGTCTCACTGCCCCGCTGCCGCTGTGCGGCTGTGCCTGTCTGCGTGGCCGCTCCCCGAGGAAGCCCGGCTGGACTCGCCCGCCTCCCGGAGCCCTGGCCGAGAGCTCCGATGAAGCCCCTGCGACTCTGGTCATATTTACGCTGCGTGCCTCAAAGTGTGCTCCATCCGCAATCCACCATGCACGTTTGCAATCCCGCACCGCCAGCAATCAGCGCGGAAACGAAAGCGCCTCCGCCAATCCATTTTCATGAGAATGGAAATGGATCACACTGCTTTTTGCTTGCCTTCCTACTTCCTTGTCGCCACTTAGTGGGTCGGTGGAATGGGTTGTACACGTTGTACACGTCCAATACTTATATAAGAGACGTAAAAGGGTTAGATCAACGTCCCACCGTCAAAAAAAAAAAATCGATTCTGAAAACGTGTTTACACGTCGCTGGCAGTCAACAGCTGGATTCTGAAAACGTGTTTACACGTTGTTGGCAGTGAATGTGTTAACTGCCAATGACGAGATATCTCGTCTTAAAAAAAAAAAAAAATTTTTGACGGTGGAACGTCGATTAGACCCTTTTACATCTCCTGTACAAGTATTGGAGGTGTTGAATGTGTTGAAGGTGTATGGCCGACCCACTGGGTGGCGACGCTGCTCTCCGGACGAGGGAGGGCAGAGAGAAAGCAGCCGCTGGAGGAGGAAATGGCTCGGGGAAATGGCTTGGCGAGGGCGCTTTCGGTTTCGCGCTTGGAGCTGGCGGTGGGGGATTGCAGATTTGCATGGTGGATTGTGGGTGCAGCACACTTTGAGGCACGGGAGCATAAATGGGACCAGAGTCGCGGAAGCTTCATCAAAGCTCTCGGCCAAAGCCCCGGGAAACGAGCGAGCCCATCTTGACTCGCCCAAGGAGCGTCCGCAGGCAGGCAGGCAGCAGCAGCAGCAGCAACGCGCTTCTGACACGCCCGCTGCAGAGCCAGGAGGAAGGAGGAGAAGACACACGGAGGGAGGAGTTTGAAGGAGAGGGGTGTTTCCTGCTGTTATGGAGGAAATTACTGTTCAAAACTATTGTTTAGATTTCTGACGTCTTACTGATGCCAAAAATGAATGGTTAAAGTGACTGTTCTATCGAATTTCACAAAAAGCCATTTATCTCAGCATAAATTTTCAGACGCTGAAACCATGCAGTACTCAACGGCTAATATCTACATAACTACTAACTCTACAAACTAACTCTTTTAGACAGAGAAAGCACACATTCTATTAGTACTTTTGTGAACTTTGTGTTCACAAAGTCCAAGCTGAAAATTATCCTCGGCTCTTGTAAAATGAGCCAGAATCCTCAAAAAACGGCCTGGCAGAAGCTACCTACAGTAAAAAAAAAACGGCTGGCAGTGAATGTGTTAATATGATCGATAATTGATCGTTAATTTTCCAGATTTTCGATTATGGAAATTTTTCAAAATTAACATCCCTAAGCATGATATAAATTATTTGATGCCACTGGAATCCTCAGAATCAAGTGAAAAAAACAGGAAAAAATTGTATATACCGGTAATATATTAAAGCAAAGCTTGGCTATGCTAACGAGGTTATACTTTTATGTACAAGGGGGCGGGGGTTTAAAGAGTTCTAGACAAAGCGGCTTCCTCCACACAATAAAAACAACATCAACCGAGTGCAGTCTAAGGGCGGGTTCACACCAGAAAGTCCGGGTCCTTGGTTCAGTCCGGGTCCTTGGTTCAGTCCGGGTCCTTGGTTCTCTTGGTTCGGGCCAGAGAAGAGGATGATACATTGTTTTGTTTTTCAGCTGGTTGGGTTTGCATTCACAAGGCCAAAATCCACTAGTCCTGCCCACACCAACCAAAGTCACGTGGGCAGAAATCCCGTTCTGTTATTGGCCATACTGACTTCCTCCCGACTCTGTAATATCCAGTTTACGTTGAGGCCATCGGCCACTGTTGATGACGTCTCACTATGTGACACCCAGTTACTCCATGTCAGAAAATAAAGATGGACGCACGTCGTTTAACCAGTCAATTTATGTCTGTTTATTTTAGACAATTATATGTCAATAGAACAGTAAACATTACAGACTCCACGTTTGTCTCCTGCCACTAGTCATTTTTGTCTGTTTGTGATGTCGCTGGTAACGGGACGAGATAAGCTAGCTAACTGCTACAGCTAGCAAGCAGCTTCTTCTTCCGCAGGAGCTTCCAAAACAGGAAATAACCAAAAAAATCAAAAAATCACGTGCTTCCTCTGACTAGTCTGGGTGGGGTTCACACCAGAAATGGGCCACTCCAGAGTTCGCTTGAGAGCGGACCGAGACCACCTCTCACAGGCGAACCAGAGCGCGGTCTTTAGTCCACACCAGAGTTCGAGTAGGAGAGTTCACACCGACCCTACGGACCGTAATAAAGGGGAAAGGTCCGATAGCCCGGCCTAAACAAGGCTGGTGTGAACCCGCCCTAATTGTAAGTGCTTGTTGAATAATAACTAGGCCTATACCCAGTGTGAATAATACATTATTAAAACGCATCTTTATTTATCTGAAATTATATGGGGCAGGAGTCTGTGGTCCAACTCTGCTCAGTTAACAGCAGACACCAGCTGATCCAGTTTAAAGTCGCTCACCGGCTTCATTATTCTAAGCATAAGTTGCACAGGATCTTCCCCTCTGTCTCACCACTATGTGATAGGTGCCAGGTGTCAGAGGGCACACTGTCCCATGCTTTTTGGGTTTGCCCTTCACTATCCGGATTCTGGGCCAAAATATTTGACTGGACTAGCCTAGAAACTGTTTGACCGGAATTCTGTTGCTAGGGAACAGTTTGGACTTATTTCCTGTTAGTTATTGTATTAGCAAACAATAAGGCTGGCTTTACACGGTGAAACTTGCACGCAACTAGTTGCAGGTTGCAAGTTGCATGCAACCCAATTTCCATGCAACTTCACAGTTACACAAAGCAATTAAAAAATAATCAAGTCTCGTGCAACTTGGCAGTTTCTTCCAGCAAAATTAGCTAGCTAGATTGGTCATTTTTCATCTATTGTATGGTTTTCTTCTTTTTTCAAGTGAGAATTGTCATTCTGCATCTTTGTATCGTATTTCATATCGTTTTCTCGCTGGAAAATATCAATTCGGACTCGGAGGTGTTGTATCGGTTTTTCTTCTGGCACTGGCTGGCTGGTTGGCTAGCTAGCTAGCTACTTTGTTAGATAAAATATGGCTGTCCCGGGCCCCGAGAATAGGAAGAGAGTTATTAGTGCATTAATACTCATGGATATGTTGGAGGAGGAGGAGAAAAAAACACAACATGAAAAAAAAGTTAAACGTATGTGGGTGAAGGACTGGCTACTTAAAAGACATACCAGTGGATCGTTTCACACTCTTTTCAAGGAGCTTGATCCAATGAGCCTCCGGTGAGTGCATTGTTATTATTTTTCTCAAATTTATTGATTGATTCAAGGAAAATAAATAAATGAATAGCTCGTTGTTGCCACCTTGTGACAACAGTATGAAATTGTAGCTTCATATATAGATAACTGATTATCATTAAACATATATAGCATAGCATTGAACAGTTATGTGATCACTATACTTCACAACATGTTAATATTATTATTTTTAACCCATGTAGATCCTGGCTCCGCATGGATCAGAATACATTCAATGCTCTGGGATGCTCATCAAACATCTGAAGTTCGTTGCGGGTGTGACCATGTACGGCCGAGTTACAAACCGCTTTCTGTCTGGCCAGTAGGGGGCGATCTGCCTATCACTCCAAATTGTCATGTAGATGTGTTCCGGCTGGGATGGTCATCAAACATGTGAAGTTTCGTGCGCGTGTGAGCATGTAGGGGCGAGTTACAAACCACTTTCTGTGTTGCCAGTAGGGGGCGCTATGACTATAAATGGATATTGACATATAGATGTCTACAGGCATGGACACTTATGCATGACACGTTTGGAGCAGATTGGACAATCTACAATAAAGTTACTCCAACTTCCTGTGTGGCCAGTAGGGGGCGCTCTGCCGATAACTCCAAATGGTCAACTAGATGTCTTCAGGTTGGGATGCTCATCAAACATGTGGATTTTGGTGCGCGTGGGACCATGTCCGGCCGAGTTACAAACCACTTTCTGTGTTGCCAGTAGGGGGCGCTATGACTATAAATGGATATTGACATAGATGTCTTCTGAGACTGCGCACTGATTCAGACAGCCAGAGCCTATGTGATCAGCTGACTGGTTCTCAGCATTTTGATTGGCTGTTGCATGAAACTAGTTCCACAAAGTTGAGCGCTTTGCAACTGTTGCGGCTGAGTTTCACAGAAGTTTCAAGTGAGTTGCAGAAGGATTTATACCATGCAATTCATTTGCAACTTGGTTTCACCTAAGTTTCATGCAACTAAAGTTTCACCGTGTAAAGCCAGCCTAAGTGACAGGAAATACACTTGAGTCCAAAATGTTATTTGCTATTTCCATAATAGGGAATAGGGATGTTAATCAATTATCGATAATTGATCGTTGAGGAATGAATTCGATAACGTGTTTATTTTTTTGTTTTTTTTGCAGACTAGGTTTGGGTGGAATTCGTTCCTCCTCGCCCCACTCCATTGCACAGCCGACTAACGTGAGGTGGAGCTTCATATAGTCTCTAGTTTTCTGGCTGGGCACGGGCCTTTGTGCCAACAAAGGCCCGTTTTTTTTTTTTTACTGTATGTTTTTTGCTGTGTGTGTGTGTGTGTGTGTGTGTGTGTGTGTGTGTGTGTGTGTGTGTGTGTGTGTGTGTGTGTGTGCGCGTGCGTGTGCTTGTGAGTGTTTGTGTGTGGATGTTGCTGTTTATATTATATTTTTTATCTTGTTGGCCAGTGGTGCCTGTTCTTTATCTAGATACTGTAAGTCACTTTATGCAAGAATTTGCACTTTAGTGTTATTGACATTATTATTGCTGCACCTTTTTCTTAGTGCTTGATAGTACTTTTGTGTGCCTTGCTGCATGTTTCGATGTCCTCATGTTTTTCCTGTTTTTGTCCTGACATGTTGAATGTAGCTGCATTACGTGACACATGAATTTCCTGCAAAGGATCAATAAAGTATCTATCTATCTATCTATCTAACACTGTTTTAAACATGGGGAATTCACACCTGACATGTTTGTTTACCTGGCCACAGCGCTAGTGTCTGATATTCTTACTACACAGCGGCATCTGCATTATAGCTGGCTGAGTACACGCAACATTATTACCAGACCAGACTTAAAATATATATATATATATATATAATTATAATTATTATTACGCTATCGATAATTGATCGTTAATTTTCCCGAATTTCGATTATGGAAATTGTTCAAAATGAACATCCCTAATAGGGAACGAGGGAACAAACAGAGCTTGTGATGGTGGACTATGCACTCACGTCCACTCAGGGCCCGGCTGAGCTGCTCCATCTTCTCTTTGGCTGTTTTCAACAGGCGCTGCTCCAGCTGTTGTGAAGAACACACAAGATGTTTAGTTTCACTGAATAGATCAAGGCTCTGGAAAAGAACACCCAGTCAAACAAGCAAAGCATTTTATTCCTTCAGAATCTTCTCATCAAATCCAAATCCTTTTGAATCCCCCATCCTATCTGTTTAGGTACGTGTGTGTGTGTGTGTGTGTGTGTGTGTGTGTGTGTGTGTGTGTGTGTGTGTGTGTGTGTGACGAAATATCAGTAACAGAATAGATTTCAGCTGATATGACTAATCCACCACCATTCAATTTAGTCACCAGGTTAGATGCAGGAGTTGCCGACACACATTCATGGTAAAGCACTCACGGAGAAGTTGCACAATAAACGTAAATTTAATAAACAAACTCCGGTTTACTTTTTAATACAAATGAAATAATATCAAACGCAGGATCTAAGACAAACTAGGATTTTATATTTGATGTGATGCGATGCGGTCGGAAAACTGTAGGTCTCCGCCGTCTAACCCACCTGTCAAGCATTTCATTCATTAACTTAAAGTTACTACAGAGGGGAGGAGCATCATCATCAGGTAAGTATACCAGGTAACTATTAATTTCAATATTAACTGAAATGGTCCAGATAAGTAATCAAAGGTAAGTAAGCAGGGGTGTCATGATTCTCCAAATACACGATTCGACTTTCGATTTTAAGGTCACGATTCGATTCTCGATTCTACATATATATATTTTTTTTCACAACACTGACGGCTATGCCTTTGTTAGACTCAAGTCTTGATTTACAGCAACATATCATTGGTTTTATGCCCTGTTAAACTGTCATTTTTTTACCACATATTTGGTCAAACTAAAATTATTTATTTAAAGCGCAATAATAAATCTATCCATGATCTCCAAATTATAACTGTATGAAAAGAACTCACACTGCCATTCTGTCAATACCAAATCAATTATTATAAATAATTCGCTGGCATGTAGGCTATGTAACAAAATTGGCAAAGCATTTCAGAACAATCAACAAAAGATATAACTGATCGGATACAACAAAGTAAACAAACAGTGGACATAGTCACTCTACACACCGAGTCCGGGATTGAGCACGTTAAAAAAATAACGACCTTACTTCTGCCAGTCATAGTTAACACACCGGGCTTGGAGTCTGACAATTTCGGCAATTGGGCCATCATCATTGTAAAGAGGGAGAGGGAGGAGGGAGAGAAAAGCAGATCTCAAAAGCAAAGCAGGTAGTCAGCGTTTGTCAGAGCCTTGATGACTAGAGAGAGGAATGGAGCGGAGGAGAGTGGAGTCGGCACAGTTTAAAGAACAAAACGCAATTTATTTAATTCAAACCTAAATCTCGAAGAATGTAGCGTTAGTAGCGTGCACAGCCAGCAGTAACGTTAAGAGAGAGAGAGATGGAGAGAGAGAGAGAGAGCACACCCCTAGAGAGAGACAGACAGCTGTGCGTATTGGCTGTATCTTTGTCTCGCAAAATAAGGTCTTTTAATGAAAAGATGAACTACAGATACATGGATGTAGTGTGTGATACACACTACATCCTACATCCGCTGTGCTGTGCTTGTAAATAGGGGGTACGAATAGCCCCACAACACGGCAGAAGATATTTACACCCGGGGTACGAATAGACACTGTCTAAAGGTTTTCGGGACAGGTTCGGTTTTCTGCGTTTTTCGCATCAGTCAAAAGCCTTTTGCGAGCTGTTTGACCCGTGTGTGTGTCTGTGTTTGGGAGGGAGAGAGAGACATAGAGTCAGCTGGAGGGGTGCTGCTCGCTCTACTCACTGGTCCCTCTCTGCTGCCTTTCCCCCTGGGGAACGGCGCAGCACCCAGCTGCCCACGGCGCACCCCGGCTGCCTATCATCGACCTACTCATGTTGTAATGTGCATACAGCAGAGGACGTATTTGTCTTGCATTGAGAACAGAACAACAAACTTCTAAACAGCCATGGGCCGAGGCAGGCAGCTGCTGTGATGCTCCGCCTCCCTCCGCTGTGTAATCATTGAAAGGGTGTGTTTGTTTTTCTTCGGGGCGCGTGCACGTGGGGTGGAGAGGGGGAAATAATACTGGTCTGGGAGAATCGCCATCCTGCCTTTCAGTTCGATGATCGAAATCAAACTCTCATTTCGATCGATTTCTGATCGATCTGAATCGAGATCGTGACATCCCTACAAGTAAGTAAACTTCATATAACATTTTATAAATATGAATAAAAATATAATTCAAAATTGATTTTCTTTTACAGGTTTACCATTAAACTTAAATATTCTCAACATGTCTCCAACACAGCAATGTTAAGTAATAAAGTTATAAATAACCTTCTATTACGTCCCCCCCCTTCTCTCTCTCTCTCTCTCCCCCTTCAAGCCATCAGGCTGTTGAACTTTTGACTGGCTGCCCCCCCAACCCATATCAGTATTGCACTATAGCACACTTTTAATTTACGTGTGGATACTCTGTGTCTTGTGTGATTGATTGCTGTGCAATTGGGATTTTGTTTTGTTTTTACCTACTTGTTTTTACTAAGTATGTTTTATACCTGATTTTAATTACTCTGCTTGCTTCTTATTGATATTCCTTTTTATATATATATTTTTTACTACAGTGAAGCTGAGCGGGCTCTGAGTACAAGATTTTCATTGCAGGTGACAGATGTTTGCATTGTTGCCGGTATATGACAATAAACTTGAAACTTGAAAACTTTGATATGAGCTCAACAAAAATATTTCTAGTTTATCAACTTGAACTGGTTCTAAAGCATTATAGCATTATAAATGCCAACACAAAATACAAACTTCAAGACAATTTGTTTCACTGTTTGAACATACCGGTACATAGTTTATCAAATTACTTCACTAGTACACAAGTACAGAATGACTGCTTAACATCTAATCTCAAGTAATGTTGTCGACAGTAGTGTAGTCTCGACGCCAGACCCATGAGAGTTCTGACGCTGATACACTACGTTACTGCATGCTGCAGAGCTCTCTCTGGGTCTGATACACTACGTTACTACATGCTGCAGAGATCTCTCTGGGTCTGGGACACTTTCCCTCAGAGGGCTGGTTATGGGAGGGAACCGTTCACTTGGCCAGTCATATGCCAGTGATGGATTCAGTCCTCCCCAATCAGTAATCAGTAATATCCCATATCCCCCACAAAGAACATCAAAACACAACAAAACAAAACAAGAAAACTGCATAAGATACACAATAATCCAAGAACAAACAAGACTATTTGACAAACAACCAAACAAAAACAATGCATTCAGCTCCTATCCTGATAAGCCTAACTGGGGTAAAAAGTTCTTAAAGTCCCTGGAAACCAGAAATATTTCTTTATTATTTAGCATTTTGAGTTCATCACATCACAGGAGCCTATGTTAATAAGCCACCAGCCAAATTTGAACGATGATGAACGTCGCAAAGTATATAAATTTAGGTTTGACAGTCCTGGCAAAAGTCATGAGAATCAATTATTTTTTAGAGTGTATTTTCTCCCGCGGACTGTGTGGGCGTGTCCCGTCTACAGCAGGGAAATTTCCCTCTCTCAGACCTCTCTCCTCTCCTCAGAGAGGGAGAGAGAGAGATGGTTTGTGTGTGTGTGTGTGTGTGTGTGTGTGTGTGTGTTCGCGTGTTGCTGCGCGCATAGCGTACTGACGGTCATCTGTCTATCTGTCTATCTGTCTGCACGCGCGCACACACACACTGACACACACACAGCAGCGCTGCAGCAGGCAGAGGAGAGGTTTCTACACACCGCCGACGAGACTAATCTCTGCTCTGCCACTTCGAGTGCACAGCGCTTCTGTCTCCCTCCCACCGTGTGCTGTGTTCGTTCGTTCTCTCTCTCTCTCTCTCTCTCACTAGTCCAGAGAGAGAGAGAGAGAGAGAGAGAGAGAGAGAGAGAACAAATGAACGAACACAGCACACAGAGTGGGAGGGAGACAGACAGACACTGAGCAGCGCTGTGGGGGCAAAGAACGCGCGTGTACAAAGGTTATATAGAGCTTATGACATCATAAGCTCCTGCGTTTTAGCACCTCGCGCACTGCTGTCTTCAATGAGGAAGTACTTTGTAGAATCTTGTAGAAAAGTGTCGATTTTAAGGCTTTGGGTTGAAAGTAATGTATAATAATTTCGGAGGCACACAATTACTAACATAAGACCCTAAATAACATAGTTAGAACGTTTTTGTGGATTTTGGTTTCCAGGGACTTTAAAGTCAAACTCTGTATGTGGTTGGCATATTTTGGGGATGTCTAAGAATCTGCCTTTGCTCTTGTAGTAAATGTTATCCAACGTATGGTAGCTTGAGAGTTCATTCCACCAGTGAACTACAGCTGGGGGATTGGATGCTTTCCAATTTAAAGCTATGCATTTCCTAGCTGCCAATAGGGCAAGATCTATGTACTTACTTTGAATGCATTGTTTTTGTTTGGTTGTTTGTCCAATAGTCTTGTTTGTTCTTGGATTATTGTGTATGTTATGCAGTTTTCTTGTTTTGTTTTGATGTTCTTTGTGGGGGATATGGGATATGATAGTCCATGTATGTCGTGTAAATACCTCATGTTCTTTCTTAAAGATAAAAAAAAAAAACGACTAGTCGACTAGTCTGTGAATGCCCTACTGTGAAGTGGTACAGACTCATTTATGTAGTATGCGGAGCGCAGCGAGAGAAGAGGAGAGGAGGAGAGGAGGGGAGAAGAGGAGAGAGGCCAGCAGTCAGCAGCTATGATAGCACGAGCCACTCGGGGGGAGGAAGTCGGGGGGAGGAAGTCCATATATGGTCCATCCGGTCATGGGGCACAGCGATTGGCTGGCTCAGATTCAAATCTGAGTCAGCCAATCGCGTTGTCCTGCGCTGTTTGGGACCGTGTATAAAAGGCGACCGCTGACCGGGGTGGGTGGGGGGGAGAGGAGGAGAGGAGGGGAGAGGGGGAGAGGGGAGAGGGGGAGAGGAGAGGAGAAGAGGGGACGAGGGGAGAGGAGGAGTGGATAGGAGGGGAGAAGAGGAGAGGGGGAGAGGAGAGGGGGGAGAGCGGGAGAGGAGAGGAGGAGGATGGGAGAGGAGAGGGGGAGACCAACAGTAGTGTAACTAAGGAAACAGTATGCACAGGTATTACTCACTTTGGACATACCAGCATACACACCAATGACGTCAATTACCATTGATGTATACTATATGAGTGGTTGACAGCGGGTGCACAGTATCTACTGTGTTGCTGACGATCAGCCCTGCTTACCTGATAGCTGTGCTCTTGGTTCTTGAAGCGTGTGTAGTAGTGCATAAAACGGTCCAGTTCCTGAAAGCTCTTGTGCGTCTTCTCCGCCTGCAAAACGGAGACATATAGGCTGAGACTTTAAAGCATCATCTAAATTCACCCAGCAGGTTTTCAAAACATTCAACTTAAGATGGTTCTCCACTACCCAGTTAGAAACAAGCATTCATTCTTGCTGAAGCAGCCTATTAACTGGGTAACAATACTTGGTGGCATTTACCAACTGAATGTTTTTTTTATTATGGAGTATCCGATTAGCAAAACGGAGGGGAGGGGAAGAGGGGAGGCAAGGAGGTCGGACACGAATGAGGACTAGTGGGGAGGGTAGCGTGTTTAGGTACCGGGGGGAGGCGGTGAAAGAGCTGGGGTACGGGATGCGAGAGGGGGGATTCAGATGGGAGATCGAACTCGGGGGTGCGCGAAGACTTATTTATGGAGTGCAAAGAGACCGGGGAGGGGAGTGAAGGCATTGTGTGTTTGTATGTGATGTTTTAGGTGGCTGCGTGTGCATGCGTGCGTGCTTGCGTTTTGGCTGGGAATTGGAATTGTAAACGTGAGGAGAGAAAGATAAACAGCAGTGGCCAGTATGGGTGTTTTGTTTGCAGTGGCTAGCAGAGGAGATGGTATTTGCAGCATAGGGCTAATGCTAGCTGGCTAGCAGAGGAGGTGGTATTTGCAGCATAGGGCTAATGCTAGCTGGCTAGCAGAGGAGGTGGTATTTGCAGCATAGGGCTAATGCTAGCTGGCTAGCAGAGGAGGTGGTATTTGCAGCATAGGGCTAATGCTAGCTAATGCTAAGGCTAATGCTAGCTGGTTGACAGAACAGGATCGATCACTTACCGGCAGAGGCCCGAAAGACCGGGCCTGCTGCGATGATGAAGCTTAGGCAAAGTGATGGAGGAGCAATCGGGACAGTATCATATACTGATGACGTCACCAGCAAGAGACGACAGTAACAACTACCGCAAGGCACTCTGGGTATTGTGGTGCGAGGCTAGGAGGCTGGGAGGCTAGCTAGCTACCATTTGTTTTCTGAGTTTTCAGTTTTCTCATAACTGTGGTATATCAGTGTGGTATACGCTAAATATACCACAGCTGTGAAACAATCAGATTGCTTGATTTGAGAGAGCCTATCCACCTTATTTTTGAATGCCCCACTGTAAAAAAATAATTGTGCGTACAAGGTCCGGTTTAACGTGACTTATTGTTGAGCTTGCCATTTCCTAAATGGTATTCTACTTGATTTGAAAAGATGGCCGCCTACACTCAGTCCCTTGTACCCTGGCTGAATTGGACATAACTTGGCCAATAAGTATTTAACATACAAAATAAAACAACCCGTAATATCTTAATTTTATGTAGAATGCAGAGGACATGTAACTGTTTAGTTAAACTTGCATTCCAGGAATATTGTGCTCTAAAGATGACGATAGTGGCTCGAGGCTGTTTCGTCCTGAAACCCACACGCTTTGCGGTGGTGGTTTTAGCGTAACCTATGTGGGTTTCGAGGCGTAACCTATGTGGGATTCGAAATAACGCATCCGAGATAGAAAACGTTATGAATATAGCCACGTTATAAACAACAAACTAACGCTGGTGATCCGTATGGAAACAGTGTTACTCGAAATGGTAAAAAGTTCTATCAATTTGGTCATTTAGTGGCGTTTTACTGCCATGTAACATAACTAACATTAGCCACAGCAGGCGATTACCCATGAATGCACTGCGCTCTTAACACATTCACTGCCAACACTTTTTTCAATACTGTAGTGTAGGTAGCTTCTGCCAAGGGGTTTTTTGAGGATTCTGGCTCATCTTTCAAGAGCCGAGGATTATTTTCTGCTAGGACTTTGTGAACACAAAATATCTCAAAAGAACTAATAGAATGTGTGCTTTCTCTGTCTAAAAGAGTTAGTTTGTAGAGTTAGTAGTTATGTAGGCATTAGCAGTTGAATACAGCATGGTTTCAGCGTCTGAAAATGAAAGCTGAGATAAATGCCTTTTTGTGAAATTCGATAGAACAGGCAGAACAGTCACTTTAACCATTTATTTTTGGCATCAGTGAGACATCAGACATCTAAACAATATAGTTCTGAACAGTAATTTCCTCCATAACAGCACCCCCACCCCCCTCTCCTTCAAACTCCTCCCTCCGTGGGTGTCTCTCTGGTGGCTTTGCAGCGTTTGTCACAGGCGAGTCTCTGCTGCCTGGCTGCTGGCGGCCGCTCGTCGGGCGAGTCTGGATGGGGCTCGTTCGTTTCTGGGTTTTCGGTTGTGAGCTGGGATGAATCTGCGTGCGATTCTGGGCTTTCTGCTGGTGTTTCAAAGTGTGTTGCACCCAGTCTATTTTTGGAACCCCCCACCGTTGTGCGCCACCGTTGTGCGAAAGCGTTTTCGCCAAACCATTCTACAGTATGAGAATGGCTTCCTCACGCTTTTCCCTGCAGTTTTGGCTCGGCTTTCTCTAGTCTGGAGAGCACTGTCGCCACTTAGTGGGTCGGTGGAATGGGTTGTACACATTTGGTGGCGCCCATATTTTTATAGGAGATGTAAAAGGGTTAGATCCACGTCCCACCGTCAAAAAAAAAAATAAAAAAAAAAATTGACGAGTTAACTCGTCCACGGCAGTGAACGTGTTAAAGGGATATTTATCGACGAGATTTTTGCCAAGCTGGACCTGAATAGTGATTTGCAACGTTCGCCCAGACGGGTGTCAAGCTGTCAGCAACAAGGCTGGGAGGATCACACCGGAAGAAGCACCCATCAGCAGATCAGGCAAAAATGGCCACCAAAAATAAGGTGGATAAAGCCTATTTGACCAGTCATAGCAACTGTACGGGGGCCGAACTTTTATGTAACTTGCCCATTTAGAGTCAAATAGACGATAGAAAAGACGATGTTTTGGGGGTGATTGACAGGTCTCCTGTCCAGTGATGGCGCAGCTTGCCGATTACGGACCAATACCATTCGGAGATGATTGTGACTTATGTATCGTGATATCATCATATCGTGGGGCCTCTGGTGATTCACACCCCTGCTAGACTCTAGCTTCTTTGTCAGTGTGTGTTTGTGTTCCCCTCTTCATTTAGGCTGTCTGGTCTCACACACTTTGCTGTGAGTGCACACACACACACACACACACACACGTAAACAGTACTTACCGTAAATTCCGGACTATATTTTCCCCGTTTTTTGGCCCTGCGGCTTATATAACGGTGCGGCTTATCTATGGATTTTTTCAGAAAAAAAAAAAAAAAATACAAATAAAATCTCTCTTTTTTAGCACTCTTTCTAACTATAAATCCACTTCTGTTTTAATTTCCTCTCTTGCCCTCTTTTCACCACACCGCGGACACTGTGTGCACTGTAAAAATAAACAAAGGTGGTGTTGTGTTATGTTGTTTTGTTGAAATGTTACGGTAATACGGTAAATGGGAGCTTCCTCAAACAGCCATCTCTTTCCCGACAATCCCCTCTGTGCGTGACCCCTTACATATGGTAATTACGGTAAGCAAACGGCCACTCGGCCAACAACTCCCTCCCCCGACTACCAGGAGAAAATCACAAACTTCGGCGAATTCACACAAAGGAAGATCAAGGAATATTCCATCGAACCGGAGCAGATCATAAATATGGATGAAGTGCCTTTGACGTTCGACCTGCCACTCACTCGGACTGTTAACAAGAAAGGTGAATCGTCGATCACATTGAGAACCACTGGGCACGAGAGAACGAATTTCACTTGTGTTCTGGCCTGCTCTGCATCTGGAGTCAAGCTGCCGCCAATGGTGATTTTTAAGCGGATTACGATGCCGAAAGAGAAAATTCCCAGTGGGATATGCCTCAGAGTCAACAAGAAAGGGTGGATGATGGAAAGTGTCATGAAGGAGTGGCTGGCTGAGTGCTACGTCAAGCGCCCTGGAGGATTCTTTCACCAAAAAAAAGCTTTGCTCGTTCTCGACAGCATGAGGGCTCATATAACAGATTCCGTGAAAGCAGCCATCAAGACCACAAACTCCATTCGGGTTCCGAAAGGCTGGACTGCTGCGTGATGATGACGCCGGCACAGCTGGGCGCCTTCAGAGGCTGTTCGATTCCGACACCGACAGTGACGAAGAGGAGTTCCTTGGTTTTGAGAGTGACAACGAAGGAGAGAGGAGAGTGGTTGACGAAGCCACCCTGAACCTGTTCGTTTCCGACACTGAAGTTGAGGACTTTGCTGGTTTCAGTACGGAGGAAGAAGAGGAAGACGAGGATTAGTGACTTGACTTTGACTCTGACTCTGTTTTTGACGCTGCACCTTCACCTAAAAGATGAAGACAAGGATTACGGTACCTGGTTTGATTGTTGACAGCACCTTTTGTTGAAATGTTAATAAATGGGAGCTTCCCCAAACAGCCATCTCTTTCCCGACATTCCTCTCTGTGCACGAACCCTTACATATGGTAATTAAACATCAAAACACCCGCGGCTTATAGTCCGGTGCGGCTTATATATGTAAAAAACAGTCAATTTTGGTGCTGCGGCTTATATACCGGTGCGCCTTATAGTCCGGAATTTACGGTATATGCTATGTGTCTATGTGTGTTTGTGTCTATCTCCGGCTCTTATATCAGTTGTATATCTTCATAGCACACAGTTCCATATGTTTCTGTGTTTGAGCATGAGAGGGGTGTGTGTGTGTGTGTGTGTGTGTGCGTGCGTGCGTGTGTGTATGTACCTCCCCTGTCATGTCCTTGGACTGCTCCTCGACCTGTTGGATGACTTCGTAGCGGGTGCAGCGGTAGTAGCCTCCTGTGGATGAGCTGTGCTTCTTCCACTCCTCCAGACAGATCCAGCAGAAGTCGTACTTGCACTGCAGAGAGAGGATGGAAATGTTACATTTTCATTACGTTATCATGGCTAGGCCTGCACGATATGAGGAAAATCTCCGATGTGCGATAACATTGTTCAATATAGCGATGACGATACGACTTGCGATAAATAAACAAATATTAAAGTATGCATATTAGCTATACAGTTCCTATATCTTTCTGCTTTAATAATGCTAACATAGACCCCAAACATAGCCTACACCCACTGAATAAAGAAATGAAATACACACTGACTCTAGCTGAAACTACACACAGCGTGTTTGGGCTTTGGCAGAGGGGCGGAGCGCACTGTTGCAAGGGAAAGGTGTACGCTGGATTTACAACACAAGACAAAATGATCAGATGCTGAGTGGGAATGCATGACGCATGTAAATAAAACAACTTTTGTAATTCATTGCGTTTCAGGCAATCTTTGCGATGTGTTTATTGTGCATGTTCATATTGTGATGACGATGAAAATACGATTAATTGTGCAGCCCTAATCATGGCTCAGCTGTCACAAACTGCACATTTCAAACAGGGTTAGCTCAGCCTATTAACCCACTGGCTCACCAAAGCCCAATGCGTTTACATTTTTAAAATAGCATGAGTGAGAGGGGGGGGGGGCACAGTGGTAAGCGCTGTCGCCTCACAGCTCGAAGGTCCTGGGTTCGATTCCCACCTGGGACGCTGTGAACGCTGAAGGAATGCATGCCCGTCCGCATGTCCTTGAGTGCCCACCACCCGGGTGGGGTCGTCAAAAGGGCCTTTCTGTGTGGAGTTTGCATGTTCTCCCCGTGCCTCCCAGGGGTTTCCTTCATATAGGAACCCCACACCAAAACATGCAATATCCTGGTTGCTGATGTGGTGCCCTCTCTGGTCGTGAAGGGCGCCTGTTCGGAGGGAGGGGAACTCATTGGAATAGCGTGATCCTCCCACGTGCTATGTCCTACCGGTGAAGCTTCCTCTGTCAGGTGAAAAGAAGCAGCTGGCTAACTGCCCATGTCTCGGAGGAAGCATCGAGCCAGTTTCGACTCTCCCCAGATCGACAGAGGGTGGAGCAGCAACCAGGATAAATAAATTAAAAGTTGCACTAACGGGGGATAAAAATGGGATCAAAAGTCGCCAGATCTGTCATGGCGGACCTCCAAGCAGGTACCAGACTGACACCAGATTGCTGCATCTGTGGTCTTCGTCTGTCTTTACTTCACTAGAATGCTGCTGTTCTGTCAATATCTGCAATTCATGTGCAATACAAAGCTTATTACTGCTGCTACTTCTAATTAGGGGTGGGAATCGCTGAGTAGCTCACGATACTAGGGGTGGGCGGATCGATCCCAAAATATCGATACTCCCGATACCTGAGTCTCGTTTTGAAGATCGATCCTGACATCAAAAGATCGATACTGAACACAACTTTTGTGCGTGCATTCATGCAGGGCTTCTCCGCCTCGGATTTGCTGTTGTCAAGTATACGTGCCTGGGCCAATAATAGTGCTTGAACGATATGCAGGGCGGGTCTTGTAAAGGAAGGCAAGCAGCAGTGCAGAGCACAGAGTGGGATTGAAATCCGACGCACACAATCGCATACAAACACACATGCCATTCCGTGATCTGATCACGGCTCAAAGGAACAGGAGCAGATCGTTTGGAGTTATTTTACATCAGTAAATGACAATGTTGTGAAGTGTGACGTAACCGCATGCAGGCTGTCCACTACTGTGGGACCACTAGCCTACTACCAACTTGTTTAAGCATCTGAGAAACAAGAAAGAGAGCTCTGACCTGCAGAAAAGAAGGGAGGAGGAGGAGGAGGAGGGAAATATCAGACAGGCACCCCCCCCCCCCTCAACACAGAGATAGACTCCACGGGCAGTCTTTTCACAGAGGAAAATAATATCCAGGTATATATAGTAGTTAAATTAATATTAAGGATCTTCAGCATTGGTTAATGTTACATTTTCAAACTGTCATAATTTATAGTGGTTGATAAATTGATAAACCTATTGATAAACCTCATAAATAATGACACACTGCTCTCCCCTACATGAAAGTTCATAAGCCATATTTAATAATAAAAAGTATCGTATCGGTATCGATATCGGCAATTCTGGACCAGTATTACTTGGTATCGGATCGACACCAAATTTTGCAGTATCGCCCACCCCTACACGATACGATATGGTCACGATACTTGGCCCTCGACAACGATATTATCACGATACAGCGATTCTGCGATAATCGATATATTGGAAGACGATACATCACGATACCTGTGTAACTGAAGAGAAAAAAATACCCCTAAAAGGCAAGAAGCAGGTATTATGTATTTATTAGCAGAATTGACATGAACTCTCTCAGAGTTCACTCACTCACTCATAACATTTTCGATACCACGGAGGAAAAGTTACACATTAAGTCTTTTTATTATTATTATTAAAACAAGAAAACCTATATAACCTACCTACCTATATAATTTCTAAAAGTAGATATTAATGAGCAAACATTTCCATTCATGTAGCCTACAGTATTTATGTTTTCGTTTCAACTACAAACATAAATAAACGTCAACTTGAAACTATGTTTCAACTACCACACACAGCATAATATTTTAGCCTGTTTATTAAAAAAAAAAAAGCAAAAAATTAAATAAACATATCGATACTTGGTGCCAGTGTATCGATAACGTATCGCAAGTGGAAATATCGCGATACCGTGAGTATCGATATTTTGTCCCACCCCTACTTCTAATGCACCTTGTACATATTTTGTTAAATTGCTAATTTTTAGATTACCTCACTTGGCTTTTCATACTGTTTATATCTTTATATCTGTTAATATCGTTGAATGTTTTTTATATCTTGTATATTTCTTCTAATTTATCGTGTCCTATGTAACTTGTGCACCAACCACACCGAGTCAATTTCCTTGTATGTGCAAACATAAAAATAAAGGAATCTATTGAGGACATTTTCTTCAACCTCCGTCATATTGAAAAGACTCGCAGTGGTTGGCAGCTGGACAGCTTTATATGGGAAGGTGCACGTTAACACGGTTTGCAAGGAGATGTGAAATGGAACTGTAATTTCACTCAAGCAGCAAAAAGATTATTAGCAAGTCCTACTGTTGAGAAATTGTTGCATTTAGCCCTGTTTACTACTCTGAAGATATATGAAGAGAGGCTCTGAATACTTGTGACGTTGTACTCGGGAAGGGAAGCGAACAAGGGTGATAAAAATGATAGAGAGAGAGAAGGATATCTTTAAGAGTCCCTTCAACCGGGACCCAGAACTCGAAACCTACTTATCTCGGTGTCAAACCTCTTCGCATCCATTATAACCGACAAGGTTTAACAGGGGACATGGCCGGCTGTCTGAACTCGGCTGTGTCTTCTTCATAGCCTGCTGACACTTAGAAGGGCACTCAAGATGGCGTTGTTGGATCGGCGCCCTCTCATGGCCGCATTGTAGAACAACAGAACACTAAGCACTCTCAATCCACATGAAGTGATTTGTCTCCCGTGCCGTCAACACAACACCCGCCTACAGGCTGAGGCCTCCGCTGTCCTGGAAGCACGATGCTTAGACGACACTTGGAGAAAATCAATAGAAAATGAAAGGGAGGGAGTGGGGGTAGGGAGGGGAGTGATGAAAGGGGGGAGAGACAGCAAAAGACTGAAATGGAGAGAGTAAATGTCACCGAAAAGCAAAGATAATCGATTATAAGATGCATCGCGATGCGGACGTGCACAATTCTGCATCGATTCACAAATGTCAAAAATCGATTATAATTTTTTTTTTTTTTTTTTTATAATCAAATAAAATCGAATGGAAGTACATGCAGTTGTTTATTTTAATTATGGATCATAATACAATGCAATTCCAAATGCACTTTTATTTTAAAAGTAGCCACACAGTGAGAAAAAGAAAGTGAGAAAAAATAAATCATGTATTGCGGAAAAAAGTGATGCATCGATTTAAGATGCATCGAGATGCATCGATAATCGTAATCGAATCGAATCATAGCCCTCTGAATCGTAATGGAATCGAATCGTGAGGCCAGTGAAGATTCACAGCCCTACCGAAAAGACAAAGACATGTCCCTTGACAACAGTGAGTCCTGTGTTTCCAAGCAACAGGGGTAGAGTCATTTTCTTGGCAGGTAATAACGGGTCAAGAGGCTGCGCCCCTGCACGGCATTTCAGTTTGTGAACGCTCCTCTGGTCCTCACAAACTCATCTGTTATCTGGCCTCCTTAACCAGGACGGCAGTGCGGCTGTCATGGAGACAAAAGTAGCCTACACACAACGCTGTGTTACGAGCCTGGCCTGCCCTCCAGTGACAGAGACGCAGTCAGGCAACACGACTCAATGTGTCACACACTCTCATTTAGCTTTTTTACATCAAAATTAGGGCTGGGTTAAAAAAAAATCGATATATCGATATTGAATCGATATTCATGTGAAGGAACAAGTATCGATACATAAATCCCAGTATCGATATTTTACAAAAAAAAAGAAGGCTGTGTGTGGTAGTTAAAACATAGTTTCAAGTTGACGTTTATTTATTTTTGTAGTTGAAACAAAAACATAAATACTGTAGGCTACATGTGCATTGTGCATGCACCATGAGCCAGATGTACAGACCTCAAATCTGTTTGCACTATAATGTTTGTGAACTGGAAATGTTCATGAGCTGTATTTTATTTTATTTTATTTTATTTACAAAGCATTTATACTTTATGAAACACTGTTTACAACATGCTGCTGTTCAATGATTCTGTTGTATAGTGGAAATCTAAATTTGTTTGGCTTCTCACAGAAGACTGTAAAGAAAGAGACAGAAGACTGTAAAGAAAGATAAGATGTTGAATGACTATGTTGGTCATGTTTAAATAAAAAAGAATTACATGATGTAACTGCTTGCTTTATGGTCAATTCTTAATGTAAATATTAATATTTTGTAATAATGCACCAGGTTAGAGGGTTCCTTGTACAATTTACAGCATTAGTTATTTGAGAATCTCTTCCATTATCAAAGCAAAACTGGTATTGTAACTAAAATATCGATATCGAATCGTATCGTATCTGGAATCGTATCGACTTGGGACCTTGTGTATCGGAATCGTATCGGGAAGTCAGTGGCGATACCCAGCCCTAATCAAAATTAAAGCTTATACACTTTTCTTCCCACACAGGTACACAGCATGTTGTCATTGCCATTCAGTGTTTCCCCTAGAAAATCTTTCAGGCCTGGAGGGATTTTGAAACGTACCCCGACCGCAACGGTGGGGGCCGTCGCTGGCGACGTTAAAGTTTTAGCTAACCTGTTCACATCTATGTTCACAATGGCATCCCAAGTATCATCATACTATTATGGGATGCGATGCGAACAGTTGTATTATGGGATGTGCGTTTCCCAGGCAACGACACACGTTGACACGTTTTGGAACAGCGCTGCACGCTGGCACAATGCTCCTAAAAGCAAAATGCTTATTGTTTTGAATGATTTGGCATCTTCTATTACTGTCAACACCAGTATTGTTGTATAGTAATAATATGCCATAAAGGTTTATTGAAATGTTGGGGAGAGCAGGAAAAGAATGGTATGGTTTACACATAGCAAAATTACACTTAAGGTGCGTTCACACCGAGATATTTATTTTTCGCTCTGTCGCTCAAGTCAACCCTTTGGAATCGCTCTGTCGCTCTGTTTAAATCGCTCATCAACAGGCACACGAAATGACGGACATGTGGGGGATATAACGTTACGCAATGTCATGATATTTGTCCACTACGAGCCACCGTCATTGTTTACAAGCTAAAGCCTATCAGCGTGCTCCTAATGCGAGCTCCATACCGGTAGGACAGACTTCACTTCATGTCAGCTGTCAGGCTGTCAATGTGGTTTGTTGCCACACAATAAACCAGCGGTTTGTTCCAAGCCAGTGTGATCCTTGACTCACTCTCACATGGCAGCCAATCAGCGTTGAACAGCGAGCGACTGATGCCAGCGTATTTTCGCTCGAGTTGGGATATTTCATCTCGAGCGACGAGCGAATTTTCTCCCTATCGCTCTGTTTCTGCCGCTCGGACGCCCAGCGATTTTTCTCCCAGGCGAATATACGCTCAATCGCTCGTTTGCATTGACTTTGTATGTAAACTCGACGCCAGCGAAAAACTTTAATAGGTCGGTGTGAACACACCTTTACAGCACAGTGCAGATGTTTTGAAATTTTATATAGGTAAGACAATGACCTCCCGAGGACGAGACAGTCTTCAGATTGCATTAGCAACAGAAAGTGTGTGAAACCTCTGGTCTGCCTTACCTTAGCACACTGCATATGGTTGCAGCCCTCGTTCTTCTGTATGGGGGACTTGCAGTTGGCACAGGCCTTGGAGTTGGTGAGCATCCACAAGCAGCTAGCCGCGTCCTCGTAGGCCTCGCTCACACCAGCCACTTCACAGGGAGGAGGGCAGGCAAACGCAATCAATAAAGGCATAATGAGGTGGAATAACCACAGCTCTTAAACAGACCACTGCATTGAGTGGTACTAATGTGGATTGCTTCTATCTTTTGCTAACACCTCCCAAGATGCTCATGCACCAACAGCCAACAGATGCAAACACACTGTACACACAGTACTTGGCTGCAGTGGCGCAGTATTGAAACCGTGGAAAAATTGAAGAATTTTTTGCAGTATTAAATTATTAAGCTATCGTCATTAATATAATATTTTATTCCTACTAATAAAACGAATGGTTTATTTTTATTTTTATTGTATTTTGGCAACAAAAAAAAAAATCATCCACCCTCCTCCCCCTTCGATTTTCATGAAATGGTTCAGTCCTGCCTCAAGTCCGCCCCCAAACCACGCAGAACTGCCGGCTTCTATCAGAAATGCGTAGTGAGTGAGATCATGGCAGCATCATCATGTCTAAATAAGGCAAGAGAGCCAATTAACTCATTCACTGCCAATATCTGACTGGCATTTTTGGCACAGGCCAAGTATTTCCATAATGTTTGGTCATCTTTCAAGACCCACAGTAAATTCTGTACTAGGACTACAGTGATGTCCAATACCTCAAAATGAAGATCTAAGTCTCTACTTTCATCCCCAAAAAGAAAGTTAGCTTTTAGCATGTTCTGTACTCTACTTATAACCCTTTTTATACACCCCATGTTCACCAAAAAAGCCTGTCTGGGAAGAGAAAAGGGAGAAAAAAGCATTTTTGTAAAAGGGCACAATCTCAGGCATAACTCACTCTCAATTCTTTTATTTTGAACTGTATTGACATCAGACATGTAAATATTATTCGTTAGGACACAAATGACAAAAAAAAAAAATATATATATATATATATACACACATGAAGTGCTTTTTTTTTACATTCAACAATACATTTTACTCGGTGTGAGTGTGCAGACAGACAGACAGACAGACAGACAGACAGACACACCGACAGACAGACAGACAGACAGACAGACAGACAGACAGACAGACAGACAGACAGACACACACACACACACACACACACACACACACACACACACACACACACACACACACACACACACACACACACACACACACACACGATCCCCCTTTTAGATTTCTAACCCAACATAGGATAAGCAATAACCACGCCCTGTGGCGCTGGGATTGGCCAGGAGCAACACTGGAGGGCACGCAGCCCAGCGATTTCATGAACCAACAGGCTCTTGAGAAGGACAGCGGGCTGCTGTGAGTGCCTTCTGCCCGCTGCTGCCTAGCTGTTCCTGTGTTTATTTTTGATTTGTTCTGGTCCTCGTCCTCGTCCCTGTCATATCAACTCTGCTATTTGATCGTTCCCGTTTTCCCCTCGGCTATTCAACACGTCCTCACCGCCCTCGCAAACTGATCGATCATTTCCTCATTCCTCCGATGATCAAACACATCTCTTGATTACTTTCTCCCGTTTTCTCATGGCTGGCACAGAGGAAGGCGACTCCAGCTCGTGCAGCGCGCCGAGGGCGTTTCAATGTAGTTTCTCCTGTCTGCACAAGGAAGCGTTACCCGTTTTGCTGCTTTTCCTCTCGCTCAATTTCAAAACAACAGCTGCGGTATGTGTTTGATCGCGTGCTGTCGGCTACCCTTTGAAGGCAGGGACCTGTGTCTGTGTGACAGGCTGGGCAAGTGTTTGCTGCAGGCGCTGCACCAATAAAAACAAAAACACGTCAAACACGTCCTTGGCGGGGAAGGCCATTGCTGATAACACGCCAAAGACGTCTTTGGCGGTGAATGAGTTAAACAAATGAAATGGTCAAAGTTGCCGTTTAGATAATCACATTTCTACAAAACCATGGAGTGCTATACCTTATTCTGTTTATAAGGAGGGCTTTCCACTTTACAAGTAAGCAGAAATATATGAAAGCCTGAAAACGAAAAGGCACCGACACAGAGCAGGCGTACGTCCCCTCATTTGAGATCTTGACGAGGGGCAGGGTGAAGGAGGCGTCCCCCCCCCCGGCCAGGCCCTTCAGCCTGACCCCGGTGCCCTGCGTCTGCCCCGACCGGCTGCTGTAGCAGCTGAACAGCTTGGTCCTCTCCCCGCGATGCTGCCGGTACCACTCCACGTTGACGTTCGGCCCCCGGTGGTCGATGGCAAACTGGCAGTGGAGCTTCTGTTGGGACTGTAGGGTCGCTCGCACCCATGGAGAAATGGTTTGTAGAACCATGGTGGCTGGAAAAGCACATGATGACACAGAAGCACACAGATACACTTTTAAACGAGGGTTATAACGGTTTGCCAATACATGCATTGGGATATGCAACAGTGATTTCCAAAGTTGAAAAAGTGACTTGTCCAATGATCGCCAAGGGGGACTAATGATTAGCCAATCAGCATCAATAAACAGATTAGCCAATCAGCATCAATAAACAGCGCAAAGGGTGGGACTAACGCTGTTGTCAAGCTGTCGGACCAAACAACAATGGTGACTGCGATAGACGCTGCTATCAAGGCTGATCTAAATCGATTAAAAGTACCAATTACAAACAGCAGTCTGCTTTGAAGACATTTATTCAAAGGGGAAATGTTTGTTTTGTTCTCTCAACTGGATTATATTCAGGCAGATATGTTGGTCTCTAGTGGGGAGAGTTGCAGCAGCACATGCTAGCACATGCTTCCTCTGACACATGTGCAGTCGTCAGCCGCTTGTTTTCACCTGACAGCGAGGAGTTTCACCAGCAGGACATAGCGCGTCGGAGGATCACCTTATTCCACCCAGTTCCCCTCCCCCCCAAACAGGCACCCAGACCGACCGTCTCTGTCCCCGATGACGGGCTGGCTGAGGTAGTCCTCCTGCACGAGGGTGTGCCTGAGGAAGCTTGTGAGGGTGAACAGGCCCTGGCTGTGTCTGAGCGTGCAGGTGAACCACAGGTCGTAGTCCTGGGCCCCATGGCCCGGCCAGTACACCTGGATGCCCCTTGTGCTGAACCACCGCAGCTCACACTCCAGCTGCTCTTCATCCACCCCCTCCACATACCCCCGCAGGTCCACCTTAGACACTGCAGGAGAGTAGAATAGAATAGAATAGAGAAAGTTGAGTAAATACAGTTGTTTGAAGGAGAGATGTATCAATGTAAACTAAAAATGCAGTAGATAATCCAAAGCAAATATTTAAATAAAAATACATTTTATTTCCTAATGATTTGAATTGTGTGGTTTTTATGCAAATAACCAATAGATGACAATAACAAAGTAAAAGGATAACATTTTGAATTTTGTACAGTTTACACTGACTTCAGGATGGGTGAAATTATTTTTTCATACGGTTTCCGGGACAGTGGTGAAAAAAGTGAGTCTGGAACCTTGAATAAGGCTCTCACATTGTGTTACCCAAGCTTTTAACCAGCGCTGTTGTACTTTTGCATTTCTTTTGGTGAAAGTAATGCAAAAGTAATGTAATAAGTTTACTCTAATACACAGTGTAAAGAAACATTCATTTCAAATGAAAGTTACCATTACATTTTGAAAGTAACTTGCCCAACACATAATAGAATAGAATAGAATAGAATAGAATAGAATAGAATAGAATAGAATAGAATAGATCAGAGTTTTCAAAGTAGGATGCGGGCATCCCCAAGCAATTTCAGGGGAGGCTCAGCGATTGGAAGTGAAAAGATATTAAATAGTTATTACATTAATTATCAAAAGGAGATCACATAGAATAGCTTAAATGTATGTGATTTGGTTAAAGATAGTTACCGTCATTTTGGGGGGAATTTTACTGTTTTTCCCTACATTTCCACAGTCGGAAACAAATTAAATCTTGTTATGTATTTGGTGTAGTCTGACGAGTCTGACGTATGTCAAACACTAACAGCAATATCAGGCTGTATATGGGATAAAATTACATCATCATGAACATCCCATAGGCGCCTTTTTCCCAAGCTTTGTCTGGGGGGGATCACACAGTCACAGACTTTGAAAAGCCCTGGAATAGATAGTTGTCAGTGTCTAGCTCAAAGCCATACCCATGAGCAGGAAGGTGGTGATGCAGGGGTTAACAGGAGGGTCTCCTCTGTGGCCAAACTGCAGCACAGCGTCTCTGTGGCCTTCCTGGTTCAAAAACACCCGCTCATCAAAGAACACACAGGCAGCCAGGACGTCTGAGACAGACACAGCTAGCAGTGCTAGCTAGCACGAGTAGACGAGGGTCTTTAAGATTAAACACATGCTTATTCATTGGGGGGTCCGGGCGCTAGTCCGACCTCCCGCTAGTCCGACCTCCCACTAGTCCGACCTACACTGCCATAAATTCGGCTGTGTCACCAAGCCGACCTTAGGTTTAGGCGTGGGGGGTGGGAGAGGTTAGGTTTTGGGTTAGGGTCTGGGGGAGGATAGGTTTAGGCGTGGGGGTGGGAGAGGTTAGGTTTTGGGTTAGGGTCTGGGGGACGTTAGGTTTAGGCATGGGGGCTGGGAGAGGGGAGGTCGGAACAGCGAGAGGTCGGAACAGCGACATGGAACCATTCATTGGTAGAAACCCGTTCCTGCTGCTTGACGGCCATACAGAACAGCTTCCATGACAGCCTGGACAACTTTCACTTTCATTTCCTGAGGAACCAGACCGCGCAACCCGACAGTGCTACAGCAGCGAGGAGAACATGTTGCTACAGCCAAAGAACTTAACGCTACATACGAGGGAATGGATATTACCGTATATTCTTGTTCCATTGCAACGTCAACACAGAAATCCGCCATTTTGTCCTGGAGGAGACACTTCTGATTGGCTGTCATGTTTCTCTGCTGTTGTCCCATTGGCCAAGCGGGTGTTTTTTCAGACCAAAATGGCGGCAGAGCTGTTTCCAAAAAAAGTAGCGTATCTACTCTTGCCTTCAACACTCTTTGCTCCAGCTAAGTTGCGTTCAAGTGCTGCTGGGAATGTTCGAGACATGACCATCAAACCTGGAAAACAAGACGTTCTGCAACTTAACATTCTAAATGAACGATTTACATCGACAAAAATTCTTCCATTTTGCTTAATTTCCACAATATGGTTGTTGTTTTACATCCCTGCACTACACCACTTCAATCAATATTTGCAGTACGCCCGGAAAAGATGTGAATCCCCGAAGTTTAGAGTGTTCTCCCATTGAGTTACTGTTTAGAGAGGCTGATTATTGGGGCCAACTGACCACTGCGAGGCGCGTGATTTCTAACCCCACATAGGATAAGCAATAACCACGCCCTGTGGCGCTGGGATTGGCCAGGAGCATTGGAGCTTGGGACTAAAGCACCAGGGGTTTGTCATCTTTTAAAATAAAGATGTTTAAAAAACTATTGATTGTTACATTTTCAGTGCTGTTCCTTTTCTCTGGGTAAGAATTGAGCTTGAAATTAACGATATGATACATTATATTATGATATGAGCTATGGACGTGAACACAACACCGTTTATATTATTGCATGTTTTGTACATTGTGTAGATTACAATTATTATGCTTATTATTATTATTACTATGCTAAGGAAGGTAGGTGACCATAATTAATTTCAATGTCCGCTCTCGAAATCGCTGTCCGTTCTCAAGAGCTATTCAGTTGGTTCATGAAATCGCTGGGCTGCGTGCCCTCCAGTGCTGCTCCTGGCCAATCCCGGCGCCACAGGGCGTGGTTATTGCTTATCCTATGTGGGGTTAGAAATCACGCGTCCCGGAGCTAGCCTGAGAGGCTAATAAAAGCTACATGTTACAGAGTAAGCGGACTATCAGTACATTATTGCACGCATAGGCCTATCTTTACATTTAAACGTTTATATAGCAAAAATAAAAAATAGAAATAGAAGTAGGCTATGACTCAGTGTTTTCCCCTGAATAGCTGAGAAAGTGGACACTGTCAATAGTTCGCACTGTGAAGCTGATACAATTCAGGTGGCGGTAATGCAACATTCAAGGATGCCAACCGCCATAAAACACAGAAGAAGAAGCTGAGAAAAAGGAAGTGCTGTGGGGTTGCAGCTGGTGAAAACCGTCTATAACCCGAGAACACGACTCCATTCAAAATAGGACAATTTCATGTTGTCTTGATGTCGTGAAATATAAACAGTTGTCAGAACAAAACATACGAAATTGTGTGAATAAAGTCTAATCTTCCATAAGGAGTGTGAAGCAATTACAAAAGAAAAAAAGTAAAATGTTCTATAAGATGTTTGGCAGTAAGCAAGGCAACATTTTACTGCATTTTCTTTTGATAGAAATGGACTCACCATCTTAGTTGACAATCTAAAATGACATAGCCCATCAGGTTCAACGAGGTTTATTAGAATCCAGTGAAATCAAATTTGGCTCTCCAAAGGAGTCAACATACCAGCTAACTGCCATAAAGAGAGTACAATGTAAAGTACTGTCTGACGATGTTTTGGGCATCAGTGATGTGCTGTGAGGAACTAAGAATATGGCATCTTCATTTGTCCATGGTATAAAGAACCGTGTCCTACTTCTACCATTATATTTATATATATATATATATATATATATATATATATATATATATATATATATAAAAGAACCGTGTCCTACCTCTACCATAATCAAATAACAGCAACACTTCTGACTTCAACCAGTACCTTAATACTGAAAGAAATACATGTCTGATTACACCCTCGGTGTCACAGAGGAGGAACTAAATTAAGAATTGTTATTCAGCTTATAAATTAGACAATAAATTAAAGCCAGTGAAACTGCTCAAATAAATCGGTACAAATACAAAGACGTACATAAACTAGTCTGTATTAAAACGGTGACGACAAAAAACAAAACAAAAACAAATGCAAAAGCTAGTAGGGCTGGGTATCGTTTAAAAAAATGACGATACCAGTACCAATACCAGTACTCTTAAAGTGATACTGATACCAAGAGTTTTTTAGCCATACTTTTGAACGTTTTGGTGGCATCGCGGCACACTGAACTGCCAACTCCGTCACCTACACCGCTCTCGACACCACAGACTGTATGCTGTATGGGTTGTAGTTGCTGTGGTAGCGGACCAATCACACGACACATCGGGTTGTAGCTGCTGTGGTAGCGGACCAATCACACGACACGTCGCATTCAATGGAAGAATGCTTGCCGTAATAGAGCACTGCAGGAATAGTCCGGAAGTAGACTGTTGGATCCTCATGGGAAAGGTGAATGGGGTTTTAGAATAAGGATTTTGCTTAAATGCATGAAATAAGGTCTGTGGTTAACAAAAGTTTATGGGAGTGGTCAATTGTGTTCATCTGGATAATCTTCACAAACGTGAATCACTTTTATGACTTTTGAAACATAAGTGTTTTGTGATTTTCAGAAAATGTTTCAAAAGTCATAAAAGTGATTCATTTTTGTGTAGATGATCCTGCTGAAGACAAATGACCACTCCCATGAACTTGTGTTAACCACAGACCTTATTTTGTGCATTTAAGCGAAATCCCCATTCTAAAACCCCATTAACTTTCCCCCTGAGGATCCAACATGTCCCGGACTTCCACCTTCAAACTATAAAAAATATGTCATCCCCGCTGTACTCTAATGGCTGCAAGTAAAACCATACAAATAGTAATTTCCCCCCCCAGATCAGTGTCGAAAAATGATCCAATGTTTCAGGTGCTGATTGTAAAGTGGCACACACTGAAATCAACAACATTTCGCCACATCTAGCTCCAAACGTCTAACAAAGTGGTGTGAATTTTTTGTCACTTTCTTAACCAGATTTACTGCAATATTTGAGTGCTTTATATTTACTTTTCTTGTAAACCTCTAAATGTTAAAGCTAAATGTTAAACATGTGCTTCATCAAACTAAATATTTAGCTAAAATGCAAATGCAGGAGTGTGAATGTACAGCTAAATACAATAATAATATAGCTAAATATTTTAGTTTCACCAAGCACACATTAAACATTTATATTTAAGATTTAACTATATATATATCATATATGTACATACTATATATACCATACATACATACTGTGTACATACATACATACATACCTACCGTAAATCTTCAAATAAACGCCCAAATAGACGGCGGGTATTTTTTCATTATGGTATGTTTTTGTGTTGCGCTCAGACTGAATTCACAGTCACTTACGGTAATGACGGGGCCAGTGTGTGTTGTTGGTGGAAGTCAGTCTGGTTTGGCAAGAGGAGAGATTTGAGTCGGCTACTTTCTCCCTCCTGTCAGACAGTTTTACGCTTTGTTTCTACATAACCGACATGTTTCAAGTATGCATACTGCATTGATTAATGCTACAGACTGTATGGACGAAGTACGGACGGAGTCAACGTGTTAGACTGGAGACGCTGTCTGGTTTCCATAAGGACAACATTGGGGAGCAGTGGAGAAGTTACCAGTATATATATATATATATATACACACTCACTAGGCACTCGATTCCTAGGCTTGCCCGCCCTGCAGCTCGCCTGCCCTATTGGCGCGCACACAATGTCTCCCCCTCTCTCTCTCCCTCAGTCTCTCGTGTGTGATGTACAATGCCTGTGTATGACATCACTAATGACATAATCAGTGATGGTATGACATCATTGATGACATCAGTGATGATGAGAGAGAGACTGAGGGAGACATTGTGCGCGCACCAATAGGGCAGGCAAGGCCACAGCAGCTGAGCTGCGGGCAAGGCCGAGCAGCGGCTGAGCTGCGAATGCGAGCTGCAGGACAGGCGAGCCTAGGAATCAGGCGCGCGAGATGCCTATTATATATATATATTTACAAGAGAAGTAAATGTGACAATGTTCACAAATATTGCTGCAAATATGACTGCTAGTCATTATTCAAAATCACACCACTTTTTGAAACATTGTTTGGCTAAATCAAAATGTGCCAAATTGTCGCTGTTAATTTCAGTGTGTGCCACTTTACAATTGCCGGCAGGGATCGTTTGACTGGAGGAGTTTCGATACTACACGATTACTGCGTTATTTCGGTCGATACAGAGTAGCGACACCCGGCCCTAAAAGCTGGTGAATCACAGTAGGGGCAAGCTGCCGGGCGGCGCCAGGATGATGCCGAAGACGTAGAAGAGTCCCATGAGCAGGTTGAGCTTGGCCGTCTTGTGCGGGATCTTGGCGTAGCAGCGGCCGCGGAACTGCTTCTCCAGGGGGAAGGCCATGGGCAGCGTGAGCAGGGGCAGGGCCATGCTGATGGTGTAGCGCGTGGCCAGCAGGCAGAACAGCACGTAGGGCACAAACAGCAGCACGTTGTACAGCACATAGCTCAGCGTGGGCCCCAGGAGGATGGCCAGCGTCACGATGCCCGCCTGCCGGTCAGAGTCCATGTCGCGGGTGTTGTTGCTGTGCAGAATGGCCTCCGTGTTGAGGGCCAGGGGCACGGCGTAGACCAGGGGGAGCACCGACAGGTAGCCCACCTGCACGGCATGGGCGAACATCACCGCCAGTGGGCCGAAGGTGATGAGGATGACCACGTCACCCAGCGCCACGTACTTGAGGCCGATGCCTGGTGGGAGTGGGGCACGTGTAAACTTCAGTACAGTGGTTCAACAACAGACCCCGCTTTCAAGGAAATAAACTCCAAAACACAAAACACATCGGCGCCTCATGATAAGGGATGTAAGTTAACGATATGACACTTCACAGTACGATACGGTACAGTATAAACGCCCATTGAAAAAACTAACATTCCAAATGTTTTGCTTTGAAGAAAAATATTGCCTTATTTAACTCAAACTGAAATATGAGAATGTTTACACAAAAGGTCCATGATGATTTAGGAACTTATTTGTAGTGGCGTCACGTGTGCCGTGTGGCTTATTGTGCAACATATCATGGTCTGAAGAAGAGCAGTCACTGCTCAAAACGTCACTGCTGGTGCACGAAAAGAAACTCACTTGGAGCCCTTGCAGTGTGCGAGCTGGTTTTATTGCAGCTCTGCATCTGCCCAATTCGGTTGGGATGTGCGTGTTTTTAAACTTTTTTCAACATATCATCGGCACCGGATTACACTATTACAGGGAAAGCTTACGGGTACATATTGTGGTCATGCGATGCCGCTAGCAGCGCACGTAGGAAGCGCAGCGCGTCCGACCAAATGACCGCACAGCATGGGACAACCAGACGACGCGAGGCGGCCATGCTGGAAATACGACAGTGGCGTGAAGTGTCGCAGGCGCACCTATGGGGCGGCTGTTTTGACATGCATTGTACGCTGCCGATGTGTTTTGCACTTATAGCAGTCACTGGTCTATTGTAGTTCTATTCTTGATTTACACTAAAAGTTGTATTAAAAATAAAAGTACGTAGATCCGGTCTCCAACACAGGAACACTATTCTCTCCTACTGTAATGGCATCGCTCCGCTATGTTCTGATCTATCAAATAAAACTGATATGTGGTGAAATTATGTTCTAAAACAGAGTTGAAAATCACAGCATCAGGATCTGTTGTTAAATCCGTTAACCAACATGTTGGTTAAATGTCAGTTTTTCTCATCCAGCTGCTTCTGATCTGGGTGATTAATTTATATTCTGGTTTTCATGGCAGTCAAGAGCCAAATAACCCCCCATGTTAAAACGAAGTGCAATATTGCTTTAAATTGAGATTCACGATTATAAATATTGTGTGCTTCACATTCTTATAGCCGAGTGTGCCGCACGGAACCCCTTCGCCTTATTAAAGTAGTGAGATAATAATAACAGCATTCTTTAAAGCTGCACCAGGCAAAGCTTTTAATGTGAAAATCCACCCGTTCACAGTATTCACGTGTTGTTCAGTATGTACATTTGATTATCATAGAAACTGTTTTTTATCCAGATCATATCAAATCACATGGGTAAATATTGTTTATCGGCCATAACAATGTTAATATCGGTTATCGGTATCTGCCCAAAATTTGCATATCGGTGCAGCCATAATTTGGAGAGGTGCAAAGAGGCATGGTGCAGCTTTAAAGTAAGGCATGTGTGTGAGCAGCAGCGAGGCAGTTTTAAAGTAAGGCATGCGTGTGTGTGAGCAGCGAGGCGATCCAGAGAATCCACTCCATATTTCACCCACCTCCGGTGTATAGAAAAGAGCTGGAGAGCCCTCCAAAGTAAATGAGGGCTAGGTGCTCCAGTCTCAGCGTGGACAGGAAGTAGAGCAGCGTGGCGCACAAGCACCCCACTGAATACAGCGCGGCTCCGAACATGACCACATCCTGCGGCGCCAAGATCTCGTCCACCAGAGTCCTATCGTCGCTCTTCTTGTGGTCGATCCCTTTGGAGAAGTCGTAGTAGGTGTTCACCAGGTTGCCCGCCCCGTGCACCACGAGCACGGCCACCGCGCACACCACGAGGATGACCAAGTCCACTGAGCCGTCCAGCCTGTAGGCCAGGGCGCTGCCGAGGGCCACGGGCGTGAGCGAGGCGCTGAAGCTCCAGGGCCGCAGGGCCAGGACGTAGGCGGCGCACTTCTGTCTCACGTCCGAAGTCACACGGGCCATCCTGGACATGTGCTGCTGGCTGTCCGGGTGGTGATTGTGCACCGTGTTATTCAAACTGGTCTGCCATTGTTGGCCATTGTGTCCGTTATGTCCAGCCAAAACGAATGTTTCCGCCCGGCTTTGTTTCGCCTCTTTGGCCATTCCTCTCCACAAGAGTTTCCACAGTGCCAGAGACGCTCTCCAACCTCCAAGTGTCTGGTGTTCCTGCGTCGATAAAAAAAATATATCAGCAATGTGACCAGAATTACAGTTGGCAGAGTACAGCGCACACCACAACCCCAAGCTGGCCCAAGTTGTACTGTATGGACTTGGAGGGAACATCACACCGAACTCCATTCAGAAAACTGGCAGTTAGTTTAGTGTTGCTTTCCTTATTAGAAATGGTACTACGCTGGGGGGGGGGGGGGGGGGTGGGGGGTTCAAATCTTTGGCAAATTATTAGGGTCTTAGTAAATTCGGCATACAGATGATCCATGAAGCCGCACCTTATTTCAAAAAAATCCTCTGGTTTTGGAAGTGGTTCAGTCCTTGGTGCTGCTGACTGCTACGGTGCATTTGAGTAGAAGTGGACAGTGGGAATGGGAACATGAATTGTCATTGTAATAAGTGATAATTACTTGGTGTGTGCTGAATAAAGAGTAGCTCCAAAAGATTCCACATAGGTTTTAACTCATGTACATTTGACTACAAGCAAGGCAGCGTGCTGCGTGCAGCATTAAACTGGCTTTTTTTATGTAGTTTGGTCTCCATGCAAGGGAGTTTATTGGGGCTAACGTTAAGCAGCAAAACATATATTGTAATATTTACAACAGACCCGTTTAAGTGTTTCAAGCAAGCCCATAGGGCAGGGGAAATACTCAAGTATTTCAGTAGCGAAATAAATTCACTCACTGCTGAAGCCGCTGTAGTGCATGAAGAATGGCTGTAGCTCGCTACCTTCATTTCTACATGGGAATAGCTTTATAGCTAAAGGAAATGTAGCTAATTCCTTAAGTAGCCAACACATGTGACATTTCCCTAAATATATCACCCATTCGTCATCACACCTCTTGCCTTGGGGGAAAACAGTTTTGAGGGGAAACAGGCAAACAGCTGTCTTGTCATTCAGATAAGGGCATCGCAGTCATGGTGGGCAAATAACAAGCTAACTACTGACTGAGATTATGGGATTAAAGCTAAATGCTAGCTAGCAAGCTAACGTTCTTTCTTTCTACAGGGTAAGAGGGGATGAAATGTCCGACAGTAGCCCATACCTGTTTAATATGTCTTTATTCTCCGGGATAAGCTGGTGTTGTCGCCGTGTAAAAGCATGTTTGTGTGAGCATCCAGCACACAGCTCTCAGGCTGGCTCTGTGAGGGACAGTTAGCTACGTGTCAGTCTAGAAGGGAATTGACTGAGTGAACCCTGCAGGCTGCACCTGACGGCCGCCATTTCCTCCGCCTAGCAGAAGCGCAACAACACAGAGAGGTCCGTGGGAAACGCGTCTCATACAATTTGTTCCGCCTAGTGTCCTGGGGAATGGTATGTCAATTTGACCAACACTGCCGCCACCCACTCCACCCGCCTTTCTGATATTAAAATGGGGACTGCCCCCTAGTCCGATACCTCACGAGTCCGATACCTCACGAGTCCGACACCTCATGGTTTTGGGTTAGGGTCTGGGGGAGGTTAGGTTTAGGCGTGGGGGTGGGAGAGGTTAGGTTTTGGGTTAGGGTCTGGGGGAGGTTAGGTTTAGGCGTGGGGGTGGGAGAGGTTAGGTTTTGGGTTAGGGTCTGGGGGAAGTTAGCCTCTTTTTTCGGACTCGTGAGGTGTCGGACTCGTGAGGTATCGGACTCGTGCCATGGCACCATTAAAATCTGGGTGCAAAAAATGAAAAAAAAAAAATGACTTTCTTAAACTCAACTGAGAACATCATAAATGGCCCAAATTCCCTGACCCACTCCACCCAGGATTTTTCACTTAACATTGACGGCTCCATTGTCACCCCTTCCACCCACGTCCGCAACCTTGATCATTCTCGACCCCACCCTCTCCTTCCTCCCGGCTCCCGCATGTCAACCAGATCACCAAAACCGCCTTCTTCCACCTTAGGAACATTGCCCGTCTACGCCCCTCACTATCCTTCATGCTGCTGAAACACTGACCCATGCATTCATCACATCCCGACTGGACTACTGCAACAGCATCCTTTATGGCACACCCACCAAAATGCTCAATAAATTACAATACGTCCAAAACTCTGCTGCCCGCATGCTCAGCTCGACCTGCCGCTCCGGCCACATCACCCCTGTCCTAGTTAGCCAGCTCCTTTTAGAGCCTAGAGAAGGGAGTGTCGTGTCCTTATGAAGCCTACACAATCTTAAAACAAGGCCAGGTCGAAACCTGGCATAGCCCCGGTGCATGGTATCGTCACCCATTTTTTCCAAAGGTGGGTTGTATAATTTGAGATAGTTATTGTCATGCTAATGCCTGTGCAAGTGGTCATTTGGTAACGCTTTAGAATACAGCCCGCAAATTAGCATGTAGTTAGAGTATAACAACGGGGTTTAGGGCTGTAGTTATAGTCTAACTACGGGTTTAAGGAGTGAATTAAGATCTGTACTTATAGTCTAACTACGGGGTTTAAGGAGTGTAGTTATAGTATAACAACGGGGTTTAAGGAGTGTAGTTATGGTATAACAACGGGGTTTAAGGAGTGTAGTTATAGTCTAACAACAGGGTTTAAGGAGTGTAGTTAGAGTATAACAACGGGTTTAAGGAGTGTAGTTAGAGTATAACAACGGGGTTTAAGGAGTGTAGTTAGAGTATAACAACAGGGTTTAAGGAGTGAAAAAATACTTTAACTAGAGGGTAACAAGATCTGTACTTATAGTCTAACTACGGGGTCGCGGGCTGTATTATGAAGCAGGGGACAAATGTTTGTACTTATAGGCTAATTACGGGGTACCACACTGTACTTACAGGGTAACTACGGGGTTTAAGGAGTGTAGTTAGAGTATAACAACGGGGTTTAAGGAGTCTAGTTAGAGTATAACAACGGGGTTTAAGGAGTGTAGTTAGAGTATAACAACGGGGTTTAAGGAGTCTAGTTAGAGTATAACAACGGGGTTTAAGGAGTCTAGTTAGAGTATAACAACGGGGTTTAAGGAGTGTAGTTAGAGTATAACAACGGGTTTAAGGAGTGTAGTTAGAGTATAACAACGGGGTTTAAGGAGTCTAGTTAGAGTATAACAACGGGGTTTAAGGAGTCTAGTTAGAGTATAACAACGGGGTTTAAGGAGTCTAGTTAGAGTATAACAACGGGGTTTAAGGAGTGTAGTTAGAGTATAACAACGGGGTTTAAGGAGTCTAGTTAGAGTATAACAACGGGGTTTAAGGAGTCTAGTTATACTCTAACTTCAAATTCAAAAATTTCAACGGATTCGAAATTTAAGATTTTTTAAGAATTAATATATATTCATATTCCCCACGGTAAAGCCGGCCTTTAAGTAGTTATTTGACATATAAAAAGGGATGATTGACAGCTGTGGCAGCCAGTCTCAAGCCGTCATTGGCTGGACAGGCTCTTCACCTTATAGATCTATTTTACATAGAGAAGACACTGCTTGGTAAAACCATGGGTAAAACAAAAGGAAGACACTGCTTGATCTGTCCAGACTGTATATCGATGGACCGCAATAAAAAGGACATTGTTTTGAGAAAGGTGCGCAAAGTTGGTTGGGGACTGAAGTAAGTTCAGAAAATAATGTGTTTTATTAGTTACTCCAGCTACGTTATCGTTTATTTTAATACACAATGGTTTTAATGGAAGCAGACTAGCATTAACCGCTTGTCTGTTTTGCCGGTTTTTGTCGGCTTCATATTACTATAAACCTAACAACCGATAACGATAGCTGGAATAACACAATAATAGACACATATTTTCAGAACTTACCAGGTTTTCCAACTACCTGCATATGCCAGGAAATGTGTTTTATAATCTTAACTCCCGGGTCTAACCATAACATGGGGCCTACACAAGTGTACACAACAACCAGCCATTAGCTAATCGCTAACGCGTTAGCATTAGCTTACAGACACTGGAGATTTTATTTTTGGTATTAAAGCAATAAACGTTTTTATATAGATATCTCAGGGAAGTGCTTTGACTGTGGGGATGTTCGTTCAATCTTCACAAGCTCCTCTCCTAGCTGTTGTAAGGATATACAGAGAAGAGACCAGGCAGGCTGGCTAACATTGTGTAAAACAGAAGGAAGACACTGCTTTATCTGTCTACCAGACTGTATATCGATGGACCGCAATAAAAATGACATTGTTTTGAGAAAGGTGCACGAGGAAGTAACGTTGGTTTGGGACTGAAGTAGTAAGTTCAGAAAATATGTTTTAGTAAACACATTTAAACACGATTTCAGACGGCAGCCCGTCTTTATTGTCACACGAACACACTTCAACACATGCATGCGGCCACTACACACACTCATGCTGACGGTGGCCGGTGAAATATGTCCTCTGCATTTGATCCATCCAGGCTTGTCCTTTCCTCCAGGGGGCAGGCCGGGAGCAGTGGTCGCTATTTCTTTCCAGCGCCCGGGGACCTTCATTGGACCATCAGTGGACCAACTTCAGATGTTGTCGTCACTGGTCGGATGATGATCTTCTGCATGTTTTTAGTGGGGGGTTATGTACGGAGGAACCCCCTGGGGGGTACGTGGAGAACATGCAAACTCCACACAGAAAGGCCCTTTCGACGAGATAGCCCACCTGGGCAGTGGGCACTGAAGATATGGGGGGGTCACAACTCCAGCGCCCACAGCGTCCCAGGTGGGAATCGAACCCAGGACCTTCGAGCTGTGAGGCGACAGCGCTTACCACTGCACCACCGTACCCCCTAGTAGTTACTCCAGCTACGTTATGGTTTTAACGGTGTCGTCGAGCTAGCATTAGCCGGCTTAGCTTCATTCTTTAATGTCGGCATAACATTACCAACAATCTAACAACCGATAACGATAGCTGGAATAACAGGCACATATTTTTAGAACTTACCAGGTTGTCCAACTGCCTGCGTATGCCAGGAAATGTGTTTTCTAACGTTACAACTCCCGGGTCTAAAATGAGCCTACACAATACCAGCCATTAGCTAATAGCTAACGGGTTAGCCAGCCTGTCGCAAACAGACACTAGAGGTTTTATTGGGGTGAACCACGAGGAGAGTATTTAGCCTATATATCTCTGGGAAGTGCTTTTACGGGATGTTAGCAAGCTCCTCTCCTCGTAGCTGTTAGGATACAGAAGAGACAGGCAGCTGGATAACGTTAACGTTAGTTAGACAAACGACCCGACTGAGAGACAGCAGCACTGGGCTGCCCAGTCAGTAAACGTTACAACGTAGCCAAAGGTTCAGTACGATTTCACCTGTTAAACCAACATTTGTTACAAAATGAATTAAATCATAACGTTAACCAAATGCTACGGAAACATTAGCTAACCAACAGAGCTGCAAAGATCAGTTCATAGGATAATAATGTCCCCCTGTATGACGGTTTGTTACCGAGAGCACCTCGGAGTCTGGCTGCTAGGAGCAATCTCCGACAACGAAATTCATTAGTCGGATGAGTCTCGCAAAGTTACACACAAAGTTTGTGCATAAATTTCCACTGCCAGATTGGAGGAGTCTTTCGTCATTTTCTAATGTTACTTCTCTTCAGTGCAATACGTTTTGATAACGACCTGCTGTACAGCGACGTTTTCTCAGTCAACTAACGTGTCGTTAACGTTAGTTAGAGGAGAAAGATAGCTGGTGTTAGCTAGCTAATTAGCCATGTTAGCTGCCTCAGTAGGTAACGTTAGCCTAGAGAGTATTTATCTGACGTTTATGTTAGCTACTCCTCAAACCTGCGGGTGGAAATGGTTTATGCGATGCGATGTATGTTGAAGCAAGACAACGTTTTAATGTACCTTGAATTTGACAAATTACGACGGGTCGTGCTCACGCAGATCTAAGCCCTGGCCATCCTAGGCTCAACGCGAGACTCATCAGTCATTCGGATGAGTCTCGCGTTGAGGCTATGGCCATCTGTATTTTTACAATAGCCGAAATATTCCCATACAGCCGACGTTTTTAGATGGGGGAAAGTTCAGGGGGGTCCTTGCGTTCTCCTGCTTTATCACACACACGGTTGTAAACACACAGGGACAGCTCCTCACAGCTCCTCTCTACTGTGCGTCTAGGTAGGCATGCAGCAAGGGGGAGGGGCCGCGTAAGCTGCACTCTGCAAAGCACCTGGTTGTTTTGGGGAAACAGCTGATACCGTGAGGAAGGTATGACGGCAAATCTTAGTGGGGCGGCGGCGCCCTCTAGTGGCCGGCCCATTGTCTCTTCTAAAGCCATGCATAATATGTCTTGGCGACATGCGGGAATGTAAGGCCCCTGGTGCATTACCAGCACCAGGCCAAAAAAAAAAAATCCATTCCAACTAGGCCTACCTGTTGGAAATTCTTGCCCCATCTATTCTGGTATTTGCCACGTACCGCATGTGTAAAAAGGCCCAAGGCAGAAATGTTCCCTGAAAGGTCCGAGTAATGAAGCTACTGTGTGTGAAAGAGGTCTCTATTAAATGTCGGGACTTTGCCATTTAATGACTTGACGCCCCGGCTGTATTATTTTCCAGCAGCCTTGCCTGTTGAAAAGCCAGCTGACGTTGCTTTAACTGAACCCTGGGGGCTGCCTGGCTGCATGACCGCACTTGACGGACAGAGAAGCTTGCTTTTCATTAAGAAGTCTCGACGCTGCCTGACCCCATGCCCCATCTAAAATAATGTGAAACCAGACCTCTGTCTGGCAGACGCACAGACAGACAGGCGGATAAACAGAAAGACAGAGAGACAGGCAGGCAAGCAGACAGACAGACAGACAGACAGACAGACAGACAGACAGATATTAGACAGACAGGCGGATAAACAGAAAATACAGAGAGACAGGCAGGCAGACAGACAGACAGACAGCCGGTAGCCTACTGTACGGAACGGAAGAGACGCTTTGATGCAGTCAGCACCGCGGCGCGTCCACAAGCCGGTGTGTCCGCAGGCTGGACCCACCGCACAGGACAGGAGTACCAGGAGCAGCAGACAGGCGGGAGATGCCACTGACGAGCGCTCCAGTCCCCGGGCATAGATGGTAAAGCTGTGTAGTCTTCGTTGCGGGAGTGTTTTTCGTCGTGGAGGTGTGATATCGCAGCACTCATGCCTGCTGCAGGCAGAAGTGTCCCGCGGCAGACAGGCTGGCCTGTGGCGGGCCGCGCCGCTCTGCTGGCCGCAGCGCTGCTCGGCTGTGTGGGGCTGGGGCTGATCACAGGCACCGCCGCCTTCCCCGCCTGGACGCGCCTGGAGGTATGCTGCCTGTGACTACCGTTTACACCAGCCTGTTGTTTGTCTGTCTGTTGTGTCATTATCAACTGTCATTTAATGTAAATAAATAGCCTATAAAAGTTAACGCCGAAGTGCTGCGCTCTCGTGTGGAAAGATGCTGGACAAACTCCATTCAGATAAACTGTTATTTTCGTGTTGTCTTCCTTATCGGCAAATACGTCGTAGACCCTTTCTATCACCCCTCAAAAGCCACTCTGCAGTTCGGCGTATATTAAATCCACGGTGTATCGCTTACTTCATTAAAAACTAAACTTTTGGAAGTTGTCCAACTGCTATTCCCAGTCTTTTTGCACCTTAAATGCACAGGGAAAGACGGCAGTGTGCGGACTCCACTGTGAACCGATTCTAAATGTTGAGATTTTCTTTAAATAAAATGTTGCATGGGTAAATTAATATGCCGGATTCGCCAGAAGATCGAGAATATGTCTTACGTTATGTCCCACAAGGTGTGTGCATTTGCTGGTGAGCAAGGCAACATTAAATAGTCAGAAATTTGAATGGAGTTTAGCGTGTCTTTGAAAACGGCACTTGTGCCATAAGTGAACATAAAGTGCCTTTTAAACATAAAGTCTGGATCATGTCAGGCTAGAGAGATCCAAGGTTGATCTTTATTTGTGCCAAAGCGTGAGATTAGATTCACAGCAGATCTAACAAGACATGACACATAAAGGACTGTGCTGGGCGTACAACACTACACCTCATAAATCTCTGAACACAAGAATCCTGCCCGAGGTCAGGGAAGAACACATTGTATAAAACATTGGCCCGAGGATAATGCAATACAGAAATATTATCATTAGCACCGGATCTGCACCAACATCAACAACACTGGAGACTGGCTGCCTCTGCTTCATTATCAGGCGAAGGAAATGAAAGAAAGGAAATTCTGCATCCATTAGTCTGGGAGTAGCAGACACAGGAAAGGAGGTTAGCATGTAAAGAATACAAAGTGGACCTTCAAAAGCTTCCCCAGTAAGAAAGCAGAGTTGCAAGTTTTCATAGAATAATAATATGTATTCCTTAATAGCAGTGGTTCTCCGAAGTGGGGTCCAGGGACCCCCAGGGGTCCTTGAGGGGGTCCCCAGCAAAAAGGGTAATCATTTATTTTCAATAGTTCCATCCATAAGTAACACAATGACAGAATAACTACAGAATAACTATATGACTATTTTGGTCATGTGTTTCATACACTTTCTGCAATAAAACATCTAAGTAAAAATCTTATCAGATGGGGGACCCTGGGACAAAATCATATCAAATGGGGGGTCTGTGGTCTAATTTGTGTCAGTTAAGGGTTCCTCCTTGAGTTTGAGAACCACTGCCTTATATCAAGATTGAAGGCTAATGTGATTACGGGCCCCTTTTCCTCATTTTCTGAAAGTATTGCATAAGTATTTCTGTTTGACATCAGCCCAAGGTCAGAATCACGGTCCAACTTCAAGTGTCGGAAAGTGCTTTTGTCGCTTTAATCCATTTTGGAATAAAGGCAGCCTATACATTTGATAGCACTTACTATTATGAATGATCTCAGCCAAAGCAAAGCCAGACTTTGATTGAACTCGCAGCATATTTACGATAGCACTCAAATGCAAAGCACCATGGACGGCCTTTAATTGACTGCTGTAAAGGGAGAGTACAATCCAGGTGTTCTTATTTGGAGTCTTATTTGCCCCTCCCATTGAGATATATGGCCCCTCCCCAAAGGAACATCAGACGCAACCTATCTGTGAAATGTATCATAATGTTTGGAGAGCGCTTTTACTGCTGACCACTTCCTCTTTCCATCAGATGGAATGCCCTTCACATGAAGATGTAATACGTAACATTCACATGCAAGAGTAGTTAGTAGTAACTGTAAAAAATGCAATAGGGTTTAATATCCACTTCTAGAAATGTCAAACATTTTCTACAGTATGCAATATGCATGTACACTCCACTGCCTGTCAAAAGTTTGGATACACCACATTTTTCTCTGTTTATACTATTTTCAACAGTGTAGAATAATAGTAAAGACATCAAAACTATGAAATACTAAAAAAACGATATACAGTATAGATTCTGCCCTTTGCCTTGATGGAAAGGGAAAGGCTTTGGAAATAAATTCATACATAGGATCAATTCCACTATTTATTTAAAGATATTTTTTGCCATTTTATGCTTTACTTGACAGAGTGAGAGAGAGAGAGAGAGAGAGAGAGAGAGAGAGGGAGAGAGAGAGAGAGAGAGAGAGGGAGGAAGGAAGGTATGGGAGATAGAGAGACATGTTGGGACATACACCCGGGCCGGCTTTGAACCCGCAGGGGGAAGGCCTGAACCTTATGTCACCTTATGGTTTTTGAACTTGTGATGGTTTGTATCTCTTGTTCTTTTCATTCTTGATTGTTCTCTATATTGTTTATATATAATGCTATGTGTTACTGTCCAGTTTTTATAAGACCAGGGACCATGTTGGAAATAAGTGTTGGGGTCACACTTTCACATGTCATCCGTTGGATTTTGTTGTCTTCTATATCCATAAATAAAATAAAATAAAATAAAGAAACAATTTTCAAGCAGAAGCCTTCATATCAAAATGGCTTTAAGATGATGTTGAAAAACAGTGCATGCAATCAGGTGGGTCCAACCTTTTGACGGGTAGAGTGTATCCAACATCTATGGCTTCAGAGCCCTGGAGTAGTTCAGTTGACCATCAAGCGGTGTTATTGGCTGGTCGCTATACAACCCTCTACACAATGTATCCGCCTAAATACGTCCTGGCCACAGCCAAACAAATGTAAACAGCACCAAAATCAGGCAGGGGGCAGCGTCTGTTCACATAAACACATTGCCACAGTATTGTGTGGGTCAGAATTTATGTTTTTGAGGGGAAACTTTTCTATAACGAAAAAAAATGAAACAGTTGCATAGTACTGTATACCTTTAATTGAATGTAATGTAAGGTGGTTAATCAAAGGTTTTTATTTGTCCAAGGAAGAAGCTCACACCAGTGTGTTGCTCATTGGGATCCGCAAAGACGCCCGCTCACAAGTGCTCCACCTGTCCAGGAACAAGCGCTACACCCTCACGCCAGAGCGCCTCAAGTGGGACAAGTTCAAGCTAACCTACAAGTATTCATGTTTACTTCCTATTCAAGCTAACATACAAGTATTCATGTTTACTTCCTATGCTAGTCGGTTAGCTCCTCAAAGCTCTTTATCTACTCCCCCCCATGTCAGTGGAGATGCCATTGAAGTGAACAGGGCCACCTGACAATGCTGTGGTCAGCTGATAACGGTGTAGCACAACACAGCTTGCTGCTGTGCTTCTAATGAGAACAAAGCATCGTCAGTGCTGTAAACTTAGGAGACAATGTAAATATCAGACTTTTGGACCCACAGTGCCGTCGTTAAGACTAGAAAACACTTGGATTACACCGCACAGACTGAATGGAGACATTGTGTTGACATGTTCTACCTTTTGGTGCTGTCAAAAGATGGTCCTGTTCACTTAGGAGAAGGCTGAGATGGAACCACGGGTGTGTTTGGTGGTCCGACTCCTACCAACTTCAGTGGCATTTCCACTGACACGGGGGCGAGTAGATGACAGAACTTCATTTTGGGCTGAACGATTCCTCTAAGAGGCTGAGTTTTACAAGCTGCTGAAAATTATATCTTCTACTGACTGATCAATTTCTGACTTTTATTCAAAGGCAACCCAATAATAGAATATCAAATCTCAGTAATGTTGCTCTTCCCATAGTGCTTGTGGGAATTCTAGTCTGTCTAAACAGTAAACATTGTTTTTTGGCATATTCTATATATTAAGTACACCATGGTATTATTTTCTGAGCAGGTTGCTGTCCTTTCCAACAAACTTGATGAATGCCAGCGACACGCGCAGAGGCATCGCCAAGGCATTTGGCATGTGGAGTGATGTCTCACCCTTCAGCTTCAGAGAGGTGCCAGCTGACCAAGAGGCAGACATGAAGATAGGTGGGCACCTCTGCAGGTGGATACATCAATGGGCCTTTTTCACAGCAGCCATTTTGTGCCTCAAAGGCAGGGTAAACACAGGTGCAACCAAAACATTAATGAGGGCCCCAGCACTGGAACACCTAAATGGATTGGAAGTTGGAAACCCTCATTAATGTTTTGGGTTGCACCTGTGTTTACCCTGCCTTTGAGACACAAAATGAGTGCTGTGAAAAGGCCGATCCTAAACACATGTTCCTTGGCTGGGGAACTGGTCGTGGGCTTTGTCGTTCCAGCTTGTCTCTTGGCGCGCTGTCATCGCCGAAGCGTCTCTGCCTCCAAGCTCATTAAATCACACTGTGACACTATATTATTATTACTGAGCTTATATTGCTCATGATTCATACCTCGGTTTGTACCACACACAAAAAAAATGTCATAACAACTTCCATACATGTCGGCTCAGGGTGAAGCCACCTAAATGATGTATGATCTGTCCCTTTGGGTGCAACCTCCAGGGTCCGCCATAAATCCTCAGTGAGAAAAATGGTCGTCACCCTGCGGGGCGAAGCCTAGAAGAAGTAGTTCTGTTCTTTGTAATTCATCGTCTCCAGGCTGCACTGAATACGGGAGCGAGGCTTTCCCGAAGGTTGCCACTCGTTTCAAGCACTTTTCAAGGACGTTATTTCAAAATTACAGGCCAATAATTCAGAGAGATGTTCACATATACCGGTCTCGTAGGTCCTCTTAATGCAAATTTGTTTCCAGTCATGCTCACAAATCGGAATGAATCATTAACACATAAACTCAAAGCAATCTTGACCAGCAATGACCCAGCGCAGCGTGGAGAGTCATACTGTGACAGTGTAGATAATAAGAAAGTCTATCAAGCTTAGCCCATCAATTTTGAGACGACGGAGCACACGAGGCTCAAACCCAAGAGATTCCGGTAGGCTAATTTCAAGCACTTTTAAGGACCTCTTCATAAATCCAAGCACTTTCCAGACCTGTGGCAACCCTCTGTCCCTCCTCGGCTCTGAGGCATCTCTCTCTCTATTGGCAGGCTTATGTCTCTCTCTCTCTGAGGCCATTTACACCTGGCGTTAACATGCGTTTTCTGCCATCAGATTGCAATCAGATTGTATTTGATCACTTCAGCCTGATTCCATTTACACCTGGCGTTAACATGCATTTTCTGCAATCTGATTGCAATCAGATTGCAGAAATGGGTGTCCTCTCAATCCGCATAAAGTTGCTGTATCCAGATTGAGAGGACACATGCATTTACACTTATGTTCAATGTGTACACAATGCATCCCTGACCACCTCCGGAGGTGGTTTGCCCGATCAGATTGCAATCCATCTTCAATGCGTTTTGGGGGCGTTTACACCTGGCATTTCAAGTGATAAAACACAATGTGATTGCAATCTGTTAACGCCAGGTGTAAATGGCCTCTCTGTTGGCAGGCTTCTACCCCATCAACCACACTGACTGCCTGCAGTCCTACCTGCACCATTGCTTTGACGGCATCACTGGAGAACTGGCCCACGCCTTCTTCCCACCAACAGGCGAGATCCACTTTGACGACCATGAGTACTGGATTCTGGGAAACATGCGCTTCAGCTGGAAAAAAGGCATGTATCTTTAGCACGTTTGTTGAAATTGTGAGTATTTAAGCGGTAGCATGATGGATGCGGGGAGGTGCAACTGAAACACAGAATAATCCAGTGTGTGTTGGCGGTGCAGGGGTGTGGCTGACGGACCTGGTCCACGTGGCAGCTCATGAGATCGGCCATGTCCTGGGACTCATGCACTCGCTCAACCCCAAAGCTATCATGCACCTGAACGCAACTCTGACAGGGCGCAAGCTCATCACACAGGATGAGGTGTGGGGTTTGCACCGACTCTACGGTATGTTCACAATCCCCATTTCACACATGCTGTTAGGGATGTAGAACAGGGCTTCATGGAACTTTTCAGCCCAGGACACAATGAGACATTTCTTCTTTTGGTCTAGGGATGCATGCCGATTACAATTCTTACACTTGACACGTGGAGAACCACCAGAACAAGAGTAGGTCACAACCAAAACATTAAGAAGTCAGAGCCGAGCAGCGGACAGCGTCAACTCTTTTAAATCTCTTCTCAAAACTGACCTTTTTAGAGAAGCTTATCATTTACGAATGCATTGTATATTTACTAGTCTTAGGTATAGATAGTATTCGATCAGCATCATCACGGTCGCCACGGTCATATTGTTGACATACCGTCCTGCACGCACAGCGATGCCTTATTGTCGTTTCTGTTAAGGTCTATTAGAAAATAGCGATGGTGATGACATCAATAAAAACCCCAGGGTTGTTTGTATGCTGCCGTTAATGCCTGCAATAAACAAAAGAAAAAATGAGGTGAACAGACTTTGCTGTGACGAGCTGGCAGAAAGTTTCACCTGTCTCTCCTAACTATCCACACACCTCTCCTGTGCTGACGTATCCTCAGTCTCGCTCCCTTCACGTCTGTGGACGGTAGAGATAGCATAGAAACAAACAACGGGGCTTTATTGCTGTCATTACTAGAGCCATGTATAACACAGGCCACCATCCAAACACAACAGGAACCCTAATGGCAGCTAGCCTCCTATAGGCACTGCTCTCACATAAGGTGTCACTAGTTGAGAGCTGCGCTATGTCAACAACATGGCCGCAGCGACTGTGATGACGCTGATCGAATATATTTAAACCTTCACCTTAATGGTGTTTTTAATTATGTGTTGTGTTGTTCTAAGCTGTAAAGTGCTTTGAGTTTTGAGTCTATATAAAATGTATTATTATTATTATTATTATTATTATTATTATTATTATTATAAGAAACCAGTCAATCATCGAGCATTTGAGCACAATTAAAGTGTAATTTTATCAGCCTCTCATATCTTCAGAAATGTTTGTTTTGGGCCGATGCCGATATTTCATTTTAAAGCCATGATTGATGACGTGCTGATATCGTGCATCCCCAGTCTGGCTCAATTTCGGCAAATGATTCCGAAGGCCAGTGAATATTGTACAAACTCTACTCTCATGAGTCATCATTAGTGTGTGTTATGGTGAGTCATTCCCATTGGAAGCAAATGCACATCACATCTCCAAAGTGCTTCACTGCAGGCTGAAAGTTGCTGTCTGATCTCCTCTCCTCCAGGATGTTTGGACCGCTTATTTATCTGTCCGGCCTGGGCTCGGAAAGGCTATTGCGACAGCAAGCGCAAGCTGATGCAGAAGCACTGCCCCTCCAGCTGTGACTTCTGTTATGGTAAGACGGAGCAGGAGTCCAGAGGAAAAAAAAAGACTTCTCTCAATTGAGCGGCACAGGGAGCTGCTGTGAACCGTTTGCCAATGGAGCAACGGGAGCCAACAGGTCCAGCCCGGTCCAGCCATGCAGAACTGCCATGAGGGTTTTCAAACATCGCATTTGAAGGGAGATTAGCGATCGCCACTGGAGGAAGACTTGCTCAATTGTGTAGTCCTTCAGTGTCCTGTTGTTTAGTCCTAAAAACACAATTTCAGACGGACAAGCCCGTCTTTATTGTCACACGATTACAATCAACACATGCATGGAGGGCCACAACACACACATGCTGACGGTGGCCGGTGAAATTTGTCCTCTGCATTTAACCCATCCTGGCTTTGTCCTTTCCTCCGGGGGGGAGGCCAGGAGCAGTGGTCGCTTTCTCGTACAGCGCCCGGGGACCGACTTCGGATGTTGTCGTCACTGGTCGGATGACGATGACGATCTGATCTTCTGCATGTTTTTAGTGGGGGGTTATATACGGAGGAACCCCCCTGGGGGAGCACGGGGAGAACATGCAAACTCCACACAGACAGAAAGGCCCTTACGACGAGATACCCCAACTGGGCAGTGAGGATATGGGGGGGAACACAACCACAGCGCCCACAGTGTCCCAGGCGAGAATCGAACTCAGGACCTTCTGACTGCGAGGCGACAGCTCTACCACTGAGCCACCGTGCGCCTCCCCTGTGAAGTTCCTGGAGAACTTCAGTGTCCTGTTGTTTAGTCCTGGAGAACTTCAGTGTCCTGTTGTTTAGTCCTGGAGAACTTCAGTGACCCGGGAAGGCAATGTGTGTTTTAGCACAGAACTTCAACAGAATTAGAGTTGCAACGATTAATCAATGTCATCGTTCGACAGAAAATTAATTGACAATCAATTTGACATCATTTTGAGTAATTGTTTATGTAAAAAAAAAAGAATAGAATAGAATAGAATATAAAAAGTGACTATTTTCTGGTTTCTTTACTCCTCTATGACAGTAAACTGAATATATTTGGGTTGTGGACAAAACAAGACATTTGAGGGCGTCATCTTGGGCTTTGGGAAACACTGAACGTAATTTTTCACCATTTTCTGACATTTTATAGACCAAGCAACTAATCGATTAATCGAGAAAATAATTGACAGATTAATCAATAATGAAAATAATCGTTAGATGCAGGAAGCCCTACTGGTTTTTCTCAATGAAGTACTAATAAAGTATGGGCACTCTTATTAGTGAAATGCAGTGTTGCTGAGGTCCCCTGTTGCACAACAGGAAAGGGCTCCTCCTCACCGTCACAGCACATAGATTGTTGTGGATTTCTGACTTTTTTTTTGTCCGCAACAAGGGACAGTGTGGAGAGGCAAGAGGATACGAGTCCTGGCTCACAGTAATCTGTTCCTCATTGTTGATTGGGAGACGTTGTACGGCTGTGGAAAATTCCTGAGTGATTCCAAACCGCTGGAATTTCAGACTGTGGCTTGAGGGTTAGAGACACACAAGGTCCATTTGGATTTTTGCGGCATTAACGAGAACGACTGTTTTTTAAGCAAGACTATCGGCTGATCACGAGGCGGCCCGTCGCGTTTGTCCAAAGCCAGATGTGAGAGATGACATTGATAAGACAGTTTGCGGCGCCAGCAGCTCACAAGTTATAATAAGCTCAGTAAGTGTCTGATGTGATATAACATTTGTACTAAATACTTTAGAGGTTATCAAACGCTTGGCAATGCAATTGTTACGCGTCAGCTCAACAAAGTTTCACCACTCACAACATGACTTTAAGACACCAAGATTATGACATAACAAGTGTCTTGTCTGACTGGATCATCTCTTCCGTCTCTCTCTTTAACCAATTATTTTTCTCGTCCTAGCACTTGACTCTTACATGACTGTTCTATGGTGAAAGGAATATTTAATCCTCACCATCCAATTTTGACATTTATATTCTGTAATTTGGTTACTTGTAATTTTGTCAATCCAGGTACTCAGTCTACTGTTGCACTCACAGTCAGTCTCTTTGAATGTAGGGCAATATATCAACATTATATCCATATCGTGATATGAGACTAGATATTTGTGATGTGGCATAAATGTTGTCTTTAACCCGTTTTAAAGGCTGTAAAGTGTTGTAATTTTCTTAACTTACCAGACTGTTATTTGTCTTTACCGACTTAGCGGTAGTCATTATATGTTACTCAAGAGTTGCCCGCCGTTTCTCTACAGAATTCCCTTTCCCCACGGTGACGCCCACCACGAGCCCCCCGAGGACCAAACATAAGCTGGTAGCCGAGGGCAGGAAGCTCACGTTCCGCTGTGGGAAGAAAATTGCATCGAAGAAAGGCAAAGTATAGTGAGTATTGTCTCCTCCTGTATCACACCATCTTAACCCATTGATACCTGATTTGTGTGTATCCCTTTAAGACCGCGAACCGCATCTTATTAAAGGGATACACACACAAATGAGGGATATACACGCAAATGCTGCATCAGGTATCAATGGGTTAACTCGCTGACGTTATTATCGCACCAGAGTTCCGCAGAGATTACCTATTTCTGCAGGCCAACCCAGAAGTCACGCACTTCCTGGCCCCCTCGTCGGGAAGTCGATGGGATTTTTGTATGAAGATTTGTGTTTTATTTAAATGTTAAATGCCTGAAATAAGGCAGTGTTCAGTAAGATCATCTTAACAAATGAGGACCACTTTTATGATTTTTAAAGCATTTTCTGAAAGTAGTGATTTAAAAAAAAATACATTCACGCTTCAAAAATAATAAAAGTAGTCCTTATTTGCTAAACACAAAGTTTGCAGTTTCATAAACTTGTGTTAACCATAGGCATACTAATATTGTGGCGTACCACAGCAGAGACAATGGGGAGAGACATTCACCTGTTGGTCGGGGGCCCTTTAAGAGGCGCGGAGGGTTCAGGTGGGGAACACAATGGTTTGGGGAGTAGGCTACAAAGCAACATGTTAGCAGCCCGCTTTGACATGTATGATCGCAGTTGAAGTGTGAGAAATAAATCCAGTCAGATACAACCTTTGGTTTTGGGTCTTTCTCCCGCACTTCCACAATATTAATAATTGATTGGATTTATATAGCGCCTTTCTAGATACTCAAAGTGCCATTTACCGCTTGACCCCCTGTCTTAGTTGGTACAAGGACGGGGAGCTGCTGGAGTTCTCCCACCCGGGCTACATCTCCTTGAAAGACGACCACATCAGCATCGTGGCCAACGCCATCAATGAAGGCACTTACACCTGCATCGTGAGGAAGAAGAACAAAGTCCTCACCAACTACTCCTGGAGGGTACGCGTGCGCTTCTGAAGGGCCCCTGGGCACATATTTCTATGTATTTTTGTTATCTTTTCTTTCAACTCCCCCACACAACGGTCTATTGTCAATTATTTGTAATTTTGTAAATACATTTTCATATGTGCAAAAATAAACATTCCATGACAAGTAGTATTGTTGTGAAAAGGTGTTTCCAACAAGTTCTGAGTTCATATGAAAGTAGACATCTTGAAACAGACAAGTGGAACTTCATCTCAAAATAGGGTCCAGGGACACCCAAGGATCTTTGAGGGGATCCCCAGCAAAATGAGAAATTGTTTATTATCACTATAATTTAAATAAATAGAAATGATGCCAGTTAGATAATGTAAGAGAATATTCATATCCTAAACTTGACTTATCGCGATTAGGTCCCACGTACAGTGAAGACAGTGCTACAATTAAAGGAACATGCCAACATATGCCTATTTGCCATATTGCCGATAGCAAGATGAGAAGATCCATACCCTTCTCAGTGTGCGTGCAGTACAGTGATGTGCCCCTCCTGCTAGTTAGCTTAGCACAATGGTTGGTAGTCTGCGGAAAGGGTTAGCCTACCCGTAAAGTCACCAAATACTGTACACATTCCAAAAGGCCAAAATGCTCCTATGTACATGTATGTTGTGACTTGTGCATTTCACCACGTTATGAAATAATGCAAAAATGATGAGACATTGTCATTTATAAAGCAAAATACATAGTCGAACCTTCTGGTTTTGTCAGGAAAGTAGTTGCTTCGGAAATGTCTTGTAAATTTTCATTATTATTTCAGTGTGGTGACGAGTCACAACATGTACATAAGAGTGTTTTGACACTGATAGAATGTTTATTTTTGGTGACTTAACGGGGTAGGCTAGCCTGTTCCATGGCCTACCAGTCATTGTGCTAAGCTAACTAGCAGGAGGGGCACGTCGCTACTTTCTACTGCACGCACAGAGAAGAGAAGGGCATCTATCTTGTCTTACTATTAGGAATATGGCAAATAGGCCAATCTCCCAAAATGTTGCAGTGTTCCTTCAAATACTAAATCAATAATGAATCTTAGCATGTGTGTCCCTGGAAAAGAATGTTATTCAGTGAAGGTCTGTGGCCCTAATGTGTTTCTATTTGGGCATCTGTGACATGAAAACATTGGAGAAAGCCTTGCTCTAATGCATATTTACACACTGAGCAAACAGAGCTACTCAGGCCATTTGTATCATTTACACACGGACCAAACAGAGCTACTCAGGCCATTTGTATCATTTACACACGGACCAACCAGAGCTACTCAGGCCATTTGTATCATTTACACACGGACCAAACAGAGCTACTCAGGCCATTTGTATCATTTACACATGGACCAAACAGAGCTACTCAGGCCATTTGTATAATTTACACATGGACCAAACAGAGCTACTCATGCCATTTGTATCATTTACACACGGACCAAACAGAGCTACTCAGGCCATTTGTATCATTTACACACGGACCAAACAGAGCTACTCAGGCCATTTGTATAATTTACACATGGACCAAACAGAGCTACTCATGCCATTTGTATCATTTACACACGGACCAACCAGAGCTACTCAGGCCATTTGTATCATTTACACACGGACCAAACAGAGCTACTCAGGCCATTTGTATCATTTACACATGGACCAAACAGAGCTACTCAGGCCATTTGTATAATTTACACATGGACCAAACAGAGCTACTCATGCCATTTGTATCATTTACACACGGACCAAACAGAGCTACTCAGGCCATTTGTATCATTTACACACGGACCAAACAGAGCTACTCAGGCCATTTGTATCATTTACACACGGACCAACCAGAGCTACTCAGGCCATTTGTATCATTTACACACGGACCAAACAGAGCTACTCAGGCCATTTGTATCATTTACACATGGACCAAACAGAGCTACTCAGGCCATTTGTATAATTTACACATGGACCAAACAGAGCTACTCATGCCATTTGTATCATTTACACATGGACCAAACAGAGCTACTCAGGCCATTTGTATCATTTACACATGGACCAAACAGAGCTACTCAGGCCAGAATAAGCAATGTTGTCTACAGCCTTTGGAACTATTTGGCCCTTCCTCCACATATGGAACACCTCAGACGTCTAGCTTAGTTTACTAGCCTCACAGCGAGGCCAAGGATCTGCCTCCAGAGAGCCAGCAGTCAGTTCCACTACCAAGCAGCTTACTCAACACAATCAGGTGTGATAATCCACAGAAGGCTTTAGGAGGGGGGACCCATAGATAAACCTGATTAATGCACTGGTCCTAAAGAGTCCTGAGCCGAGGGGATTTTTCTGTGCCCGTTCCAGTGAAAGCAGCAGGAAGTAGGGCTGGGCGATAAATCAATAGCAATATATATATCGGCAATAGACAATTCATCAATACAATAAGAAAATAGTTCAATATATATCGATATGTCCCTTGATAATGGAGCGTCCTAGAGTGACACTCAAACAGACAAATCCCAGGCGAGCATATCTATTACACAGCTGCAACACTCACTTTGTGTTTTTAATTGTTGTGTTAATTAACATTAACATGATGACCTGTGTGCCTTCATAAATAAGCTGGTTCAAAATAAAGTGGTTAAATTTAACATTTTTTCTCATGGTCTTTATTAAAAATAGGTAATTAAAAATGATAATGATCTATATTGACTGATATGAAATATTTTTATATCGATATATTAGCTATATATATATATATATATATATACACAGTATATATATATATATATATATATATATACCTATATCGCCCAGCCCTAGCAGGAATAAAACAACTGTTTATTTGTCTTCAGCTCAAAATCAAAAGAATTGATAGGTTTAATAGTGAAGTTGTGGAGCCACTTTAACAACAGAGGCAGAGCAAAGAGTGTGGGCCTCTTCTCCCTCACAGAACAAAGTACTGAGACAAAGTGTGCAGTGCAGGATGACATCACTTTTGGACGGCTGCTGCCGAGTTGGGTTCAAGGCCCGTTTTTTTTAGGCTCCGCTTCCCTTCACCTTTTTTCCCCCCTCTCTGGCAGAGAGCAGCTGTGTTTGCAGAGCTCGGACAGAGTTGATAAATATGGTGAAAATGTCAGACAAAATAACGTGTCAAACTTTATTTCTAGCAAAAACATGGTCTCTCTGTCAGCAGGTTAGCTGACGGGACTAAAGTCGTTATGGTTACATTATGCTGGATGGAAAACAGCCCACGCTGCCTACAGTATTATACAGTAGCTCCAGCAGTCAGGAAATACCAACCATTTCTCAAATCTGCTCCTCTCTCGAGTAGAAAAAGGGAAAATTTAACAAACAAAAAAATCAAGCATGAGAACTAAACTACAAACAGACACGAGGACTTGCGGTTGCTCCTCTCCCTGAAGAGCTCAAATGATGGAACTTGTGAATTGACTTTGAAATAATACGGTTAGAGTGGAGAAGAAGCAATGTCCATCAAGGGAGGAAAATCCTGGAAACCCAAACACGGTCAAGCCACCAACCTTGTTGTGTGACAAACAGTCCTGACCGTTTGGCACCAGTTGCAATTTTCCTCAGTGACGCCACGGGACAGTCCTAAAATTAGTCCAGTTCCAAGAGAACTACAAATCCCACAATTCTTTGCTCTCTCACTCTGTTAGGCCGTCTTGTGTCTTTCACTTTGCTCCACTTTAAGGCTCAGAATTTGAGGCTGAAGCCTGGACCGACTGCAGACGCTCCCTGGTTGCTGGTCGTCAGGTGGAAGCCGGTGTCTTTCAGGTCATCGTCGCCCTAGAGAGACCACAGAGAAAATGTTTCATTTCTAGTAGACTATCTCCTTACGCCTCATGCACATCATGAAACGCTAGGCGGCATGCCTCCTGTGAAAGCCTCTTTGACGCTGCAGCTTGATAGGCTGTCTTGCTCTATTTCCGCGTCTGATTGGTCCATTTCAACCTGCCGCAGGAACCGCCCTGCGTTTCGCTGTCGCAGACTAGAGGCAGCTTGTCTCTGAGCGGCCTAATGCTCGCGGGCGGGACTAGGGCGGGACCTTTCGTTAAGCTACCCAATGACAGCTCTTCCTACACATTTCGTCCCCCCACCCTTCTGTGTACATCTACCTGAAAATGTTTCTACAGCTCCAAGCTGGAAGCTGGTTTCCACGCCCACAAAACGCTGCGTCACAGCGGAAAAGCGATTTTGCCATTGTAGGTGTGCATGAGGCGTTAGAGAGACCACAGAGAAAATGTTTAATGTCTAGTAGACTATCTCCTTAGAGAGACCACAGAGAAAATGTTTCATGTCTAGTAGACTATCTCCTTAGAGAGACCATGGAGAAGATGTTAACTCACGTCTAATAGGCTAGCCCCTAGAGCAGTGGTTTTCAAAGTGGGGGCCGACAGGGGGCACTAGGGGGGCCTCAGCAAATTCAGGTAAATGCTAAAAAAACATCTTTATGGGGAAGGAAATGATTCAGTTATATTTGTTAATACTGTAGTATAATAAATAAAGAGTATGTCTTTTTCTTTAATAAAATTGTATAATTCTATTTAGTGTAGTATTAACAAATATAACTGAATCCTTTCCTTCCACATAAAAATCATATTTGCCATGCCCATGTGTCTAATTGCCTGCCAGTCAAAACAACATCACATTCATTGTAATTTCGCCCTGGTGTGGATAATAGGCCTAGTCTGGAACAATGTTTATAATGACATATTGAATATGAAGAAATTTGAAAATATTTGAGATACAATTGTGTAATTATTAGGTTATTACTTAATAAAAGTAAGTAAATATATTCTGAGGTTGTATGAATGTGATTTTTGACATTTCCCCCAAAAAACAGCCCCCGACATCCTGCCACGCTTGTATTGGTGACTATCTTGACGGGTGTGTCGGACTGAGAGCAGTTCAATAAAAAGTCCGGACTGTGAGGACTGCTGAGGAGCTCTAAGGCTTTTTTTAATACGGTGTCACCGGTAACACCGGTGTTGTCACGTGTTTATTACCCGGTGGGAAAATGTCCCGTGACACCGTGGCATCCCTACTTGAAAAGATGTTATTTTCACCCTGTTTTTAGCTTCACTGTAGCAGGCTACAAAAGCTGCCCCTCACCTTTTTGGAGCAGCTGGCTAGTGGCTACAGTGAAGAGCTAAAACCAGGGTGTAAACGACCTCAGGGCTTGTGGAGACTTGGATTATGGAGGCATTCCCCCTCCCCCCTGTATGTTTTTAAACGTTTGGAAGTTGGTCTCCATCCACTTCCAATTGTTTAGGAGAATGCTGCAACGCTGTTTTGCTGTGAACCTCTCCATCCATCGGGGTGAGTAGATAATGACTGCATTTTCATTTTTGGGTGAACTGTTCCTTTAAGCATTAACTCCCCCCTGTCTAATATAAAATTGTTCAATCCTGTTTATTGATAGTGCTTAGCTAGACACATGAGACATGCTTGTGAATTAGGGCTATACATATAAACTTGACTTGACTGTTAATGAATACACCTTTATTGTAAAGTGCTACAGAGACGTTGAGATGTTGGGGGAAAAAACATGATTTGTTTTTGATGACTATTATCCTGGTTTTGAATGGAGAGTGTTAGTGATGGTCTAAATGCTGTTCCAGAGCTTTTTCCACCTTGACCAGAACTAAATGACAAAGGTAAACAACTAATAGATGGAATTTCATGGAATCCCCCCCTCCCCCCCAATAAAAACGGTCAAATTCAAAGATACTGAATAGCAACACAGAGTAGCGTCAGCTTGCATCCAAAAATACCGGTATTGGCCTCAGTGGTCAAAGCCCGCGTCTGAGCGGGGAGCTACACTGCTGAAGACATCAGGGCCTAAATGCTGCTCAGCTCATGATGGAAAACACAAGGAGGAAGTGAGCGCGCGGACACAAAGCAGAAGCCTGTAGCTCTGTAATCTGTTTAGCACAGCTGTATGTAATGGACAAAATGGAGGCTAATGTCCTTACCAGCTGACTGTAGCCCAGGCCTCCCTCGGGGGGGCGAGGGCTGGTGCCTCTCTTCACCCTCTGCTGCTCGCTCTTGGCCGGCCAGGTGGGGAACATGGCGGGCTCGATGGGCAGCGGCGACTCACAGAAGTACTCGTGCTTCAGACCCTCGTCTGACAGGATCCTCTTGCTGGGGCAGTAGGTGAGGAACCTGCCAGGAACAGACCAAGACCCCCGCGTGTGTTAAACGTAAGCCCATGGCACACCAAGCAAACTTGATCCAAGTTGTATCATGTTTGATAGAGACTGTGTGGGAACTAGGGCAGTCACAGCGAGTCGACGTAATCGATGACGTCGACTACGTAATTACGTCGACGCACGCTACGTGCTTCGACGCGTCACGTGTGGCTAATTTTAGCGGCTAACTGTTACTTTTCGTTACTTTACATGGCAGTAAAATGCCACTGAATGACCAATTTGATTTAACTTTTAACCATTTCAATTTCCACTTTCAATACGGACCCCCAGCATTGGTTAGTTGTTAACGTCGTGACTATATTTATAACGTTAATAACGTATTCGGGTTTGCGGGCTGAATCTGTGTGTTGCGCAATAGCTACAACCGCACTCTGGCTGTAGACCCGAGTTATAAACTGGAAACCGGAGTACGTTATAAATATATATATATATAAAAAAAAAAAACTCTCGTAACAGGACAAGCCCCGTCTTTTATTGTCACACGAACACAACACATGCATGCGGCCACAACACACTCATGCTGACGGTGCCCGGTGAAAAGTGTCCTCTGCATTTAACCCATCCAGGCATGTCCTTTCCTCCGAGGGGCAGGCCAGGAGCAGTGGTCGCTTTCTCGTACAGCGCCCGGGGACCAACTTCGGGTGTTGTCGTCACTGGTCGGATGACGATGACGATCTGATCTTCTGCATGTTTTTAGTGGGGGGTTATATACGGAGGAACCCCCTGGGGGAGCACAGGGAGAACATGCAAACTCCACACAGAGAGAAAGGCCCTTACGACGAGATACCCCACCTGGGCAGTAGGCACTGAAGATATGGGGGGGGAACACAACCACAGCGCCCACAGTGTCCCAGGCGAGAATCGAACTCAGGACCTTCTGACTGTGAGGCGACAGCTCTACCACTGAGCCACCGTGCCCCCATATAGTCACGTTATAAACAACTAACCAATACTGGGGTCCGTATGGAAAGTGGAAATCGAAATGGTTAAAAGTTAAATCAATTTGGTCATTCAGTGGCGTTTTACTGCCATTTAAAGTAACGACTAGTAACAGTTAGCCGCTAACATTAGCGCTTACCCATCAGCGCAGCGTCATTTGACGTCAGCACCCTCTTCTAAACAGGTCACGTGCCGCATTCCAGTGGGCATTCCCATGCTTTCACATGGACGCATCGCTACGACCAGCGTAGTTAAGACCAGACGTAATAGCCCTGTTGGTGCAGTAGTCCACTCTAAAGACTGGTCTTAACCGACGTAGGCGTTACGACCAGGCATAGTTAAGACCAGTTGGTGCAAGCCCCATTTTGGGTGTGGATGCTACAGACACAGCCTTGTGTCTGGATGATGTGTGACCATCTTACATGGAGCATTTGTCTTTCTCCAAAATTAAGAGCACTGTTACTGATAATTGTACACAATTGTACTGTAAGATGATGATTTTATGTTGGACTGCTGCTAAACTCAGTTGACATTGCACAAGGTTTTTGGTATTCCTCCTGAAAGTGACTTGAATTTAATTTATTCTACTATTTTATTTTGAATTGCACTATATTCATTTTATTTGAGGACAAGCTCTTGCTTTAATTTTATTTGAGAGATTTTATGTTGGACTGTTAAAGAGAATGAGATGGTTAAATAAAATACAGAAATTGAGAAGTTTTTGGTTATTTATTTGTTTTGGGTAAATTTATTGTTATATAATAAAAAAATTACGGTAAATAAAAAATAATCGTTAGATTAATCGACTAATCGAAAAAATAATCGTTAGATGAATCGATAAGAAAATAATCGTTTGGGACAGCCCTAGTGGGAACGCCCACAAAATGTTACTACGGCTGTTGCGCGAGTGGGGTAAAAAAAAACATCTCAATGGGCTGACTCACCAAAGGATGGTGCTGTGGCTCTACAGTACAGGATTGGGGATTCTAGAGCAGGTACATAGACTGTCTGTTCAGATGTTATGTTCACTGTGGGGGTTAAATCTCCGATCGTGTCTGCCTGGGCTGTGCTAGAAGCTAAATGCTAACTATGCTAAATGGATAGAGCGGGGGATTTACCCCACCCTGACCACGCCCCCAGCCAGCTATCCCAGCATCTATGACGAGACACATACTGTCTCTATTGGTGTGCCATTGGCCAAACTCAGACAAACAAGGATTGAACATGTGGAATCTGACCAAACATCTCCAAACAGCCATGGCACACCACACAAACACACACGGCCCGAAATTAGAGCCCGCCACCCGCCAATGGCGGGCATATTTTAGCTTTGGCGGGTTAGGTTTGGCGTCTCTCCGCCACGTGGCGGGTCCCAAAATAGTCGTCATGTAATATTAAAACTGTGTGTAGCCGGCCTGTGTCCACCTAGCATCTTTTTCCGACTGTTAAACGCTGGGAGTGCGCTGGGGAGCGCTGATCCCAGCGCACAATATACAAGGAAGCAGTCTAACGTTAGTTCAGTGCGGTAGTATAACATGAGTGCTTCCTGAGGCTGTTCCATTCTGGCTCTCCCATATAGGCTACCAAACGTGACTCTGGAATGAAATGCAGTCGTCAATTTAGCGGAGGTAAATTGACAGCCTAACGTCGGGCGAATCAATCAATGATCGAATCAATCGCTCGCACTTGTTGCCGACACTCGTATGATACAGTATATATGAGGAGATAATAGTTATGTGTGTTTTGGTGTGCAGCTGGCTAACACGAGTGCTTTGTGAGACTGTTTCACATGGCTCTCCCGTATAGGCTACCAAACATGACTCAGTCTGGAATGGAATGCAGTCATCAATTTAGCGGAGGTAAAAAGCGTCTTTTAACCTCTGCTAAATTGACAGCCTACATCGGGCGAATCAATCAATGAATCAATCGCTCGCGCTTGTTGCCGAGCTCGTATGATGAAGGGATGAATCACAATGCTTACCACCAATAAAGCCGAAGGAGCCGAGAACGAGTGCAGGAGAGCTAACGCAGGTGCCTGTGGAGTGGAAGAGAAGGGTCCGTAGCATTGTGCGCTGTCTGCAGTGCACTGAGACTGTCGCAGTTATTACTTTTAGCTGCGTTTTTTTTTTTTTACAACAATTTAAGCTCAAGATTGACTTGACATGTAGTGATAAGATTGACTTGACATTAGGGGTGTCACAATATATCGTCCCACGAAATTTCGCGATAGTAAAACGTCACGATATGTATCGTTGAGATGAAATCTCATATCGCAAAAAAAAAAAAAAAAAATTTTTTTTTTTTTTTTTTTTTTAAATAGACTAAGAAACGTCTTTGTTTGTTGAAGTTCAATGTGTGGAAAGTAGTTCAGTTGAACAAGTCTCTGAAGAGACACATGAGAAGTTATACAGGAGAGAAACCATTCAATTCAGTTTCTGGCAAAACTGTTTACTTGACAGGAAAAAGTGAAGATGCATAAAAAATAGATTAAGAAAAGTCTTGTTGTTTGAGTTTGAAGAAAAACTGAAGATGCATAATGAGAATTTATACTGCTGAGAAACCTTTTAGTTCAAAGTAAATCTAAGTGACGGTGTAACTCATTCTATTTCAAGATAAGCCTTATCTCCAATCTCATGTTTTTTCTAGTTGTTATTGTAATAACAATTTCCCACAACAGCATGTTTTGTATTTGTGCATTTCAAATAAAATACTACTTTTCCAGTCATATATTGTCATTATTCAAGTTTTAAAAAATATTGTTAAAATCGTATCGTATCGTATCGTTATCGTGAACCCAGTATCGTGATACGTATCGTATCGTGAACTGAGTGTATCGTGACACCCCTACTTGACATGTATTGATTAATCAATCATCAAACAATATATTAAAATAATTTGCTTCACATTTTGCTCTGGCCTCTTATAAGTGTGTATTCTTCAACGTAATACCTTATCTACTTGAAATGTACTGAAAAAATTGATATATATGGATATATGTGACACAAAAATGCGTTTTTTTTTGGCCGGTAAGAAATATGCTTGGCGGGTAGATTCTTTCCATCTACCCGCCACTGGCCGGTGGGTCAAAAAGTTAATTTCGGGCCCTACACACACCACACAAACATCTGCGTTTGTTGTAGAATGTTTGTTTGGTGATCAAAGAGTAAGTCTTGACGAGCCAGAGGAAATTATTTTGTGTTGTGTACATTGGATATAGAAGAGATTAGAAAAGATGGATTTCAAAACGGAGCTGTAGGTCAATTATTACTTAGTGATCATTGCCAAGTCCTGCATGGACCCACACACAGTGTGCTCAAATCATTAGAATCAGAACAACTTTATTGATCCCTGAGGGGAAATTGAGTCATGCTACAGTTGCTCACACTCAGGTAGGGACAATGATAAACATAGAGACATTAGAAGAACAGGAATAGATGGTGGCGTAGTGCAGAGGTTCTCAAATGTTTTTCAGCCAAGGACCCCTTACAAGATAGAAAATATACCGGGGACCCCCTCATTCTGATTTGTGATTTTGGGCTAAGCTTAATTGTTTCCACGGTAACGTGCTTGACTTTTAATTTGATAGGTTTGTTATTAGAATGTAATCCATGAACCATTTTAGATTTAAAGCATAAACTATTTTAGTTGAACTATGAAGATTTTGCAAAAATATATATATATATATTTTTTATTACATTACATTTACATTACGTCATTTAGCAGACGCTTTTGTTTTGTCCAAAGCGACTTACAATATCACAATTTGTCAACAGTACAGAAAACCACTATGCAACACAATCAATGACAGCCAAGATATTTTGATAGACTAGCACCATGTAGGAAGTAGTTTGAGAAGGAATAAGTAACATGTAGCATTTTATTTTTTAATAAAAAAAATAAAAAAAATAAAAAAAAACCTGAAAACTTTTCGCGGACACCCTGGCAAAGTGCCACGGACCCCTGGGGGTCCGCGGACCCCCGTTTGAGAACTACTGGTGTAGTGGTCCCCGAAGAAGTGGGTAGACTGTAATTTACATCCCCCCCCCCCCGCCCCAACTATACACACACACACACACACAGAGACACACACACACACACACACACACACGAGACCTGCATTCTGGCCTGAGCCCGAGGGGCGTGATTTCCACGTCACTTTTCATTTTCACCCCTCCCCCCCTTTTTTCTTAATAGCTTTAGGACATAAATAGCCTATCATAATATCATAAGCAGGTATACCAATCAAATAAACTAATTTAAGAAGTTAACCATTTGATTATAAAACAAAATAAACATAGTTTTAGGCTATACAATCGACACTGTCTGTCACACACGTGCGCGCGCACTCGCACGCACGCACACACACACACACACACACATACACACACACACAGCACTTGCATACAGGCAGCGGCGGCCTCCTTTCCTGGATTATAACGCCACTGTTTTTAATCTGTCCTTGAGAAAATGGATTCTACTCGTTTTTGGCAAAGCTTTTGATGGAAGTCATCAAACACACAGCAGCTTTCTCTGCGTGTCGAAACCAAACCAACGAAACGTGGAGCAACAAGCCAAACACCACACCGCACGCACACACACGCGCGCTCGCGTGAAATTGAGTCTCTTGCCTCGGTTTTGTTTACATGTGGCGTGATTGGTCGGATAGCATCGAACTTCCTCCGGTCTGAAGCCTAGCCCATGCAGGTGCCCTCCTCTGCCTCAAGAGCAGTGCCACTGGCCAATGGAGTCAAGCGCCAAAGCATTTGCCATGCATGCCGATTGCTAAATAAAGTCTGTCTAATCCTACCAACTGGCCTCTCCTGATTGAAGTGAGGTCTCCAGACCATAGTTCAAGCAGAAGGCCACTCACGCATAATCCGATCATCCCCTGACGACAGTCAAGTTCTAGCATAACGTGGTCAGTCAAAAGTCCTAGTATGACGTCTGCTATGACGTCAAACATGACGTCAGTTAATCCTCATATATATAGCAAGGGTTCTACGTCACCTCTCTCTCTCTGGCCGATCATAGCAGCAGCAGCTCACGGCAGTCCATCTCCCTTGAAGCCGGCCTCCGAAGCGTTGTTTTGCCCCACCCACCTCCCCAGTCCGCCACCAACGAGTCTTGACTCCTGATCCCCCACGGGGGGGGGATCTCCTAGCCCATGCAGGTGCCCTCCTCTGCCTCAAGAGCAGCGCCACTGGCCAAGCATAGTTTTCTTTGGAAGAAGACAACTTCCTCTGTCCAAATTGTAACGGGCTGAAGTACAGACTGTCTCTGGAGCATTGGAAGATTGTGGCAGAGATAGACTGGCTTGAGAGACTAACTAAATCACATCTAGACACAGTGTAACTAAATCACATCTAGACACAGTGTAACTAAATCACATCTAGACCAGGGATTCCGCTAGGCATTTTTCCAGATGGCCAATGCAGCCGGTAACGTTCCGGAATTCCGGCCATATTAAATATTTACCGGCCACTATAAAAAAAAAGGATGCTATAAAATAATTGTTTCCTAAATAAACGTTTTGAATCAATTGATTTCTCTATAGTCTATTCTTTATAGCCTCTATAGTCGATTATCTTTATTCCAGTGTTGTCATTAAGAGGCCGATATTGCAGCAAGAATATTTAATTGGTCGGCACGTCGTTCTCGGTAAGGACGCTTTCGTTATTGAAACGGACAACATGCATGCGTGCTCCTACTGTAGCCTATCTATCTGCATTTGCAGACACTCATGAACCCATATCTTCTGGACATTGCCTTGATGAAAAAACAACGCAGCTAAGAGTAATAAGTGCGACGTAGGTTAAAAGGCTTTTTACCTCTGCTAAATTGACAGCCTACGTCGGGTCTCTTTCGCTTTTGACGGCGGCACGCACGCTTCTGTTTCTTCTTGAGGAAGAATAGCAGGTGCTTGATGCTTTCCTGCCGTCTTGCTGGCCTCGGCTGAAGTACTTCTCGTTGATCTAGATTTAAAAAAGGACTGGCCTAGCAAGGGACGTGTGTTTTGACATTTGGGTTTCCTCCTGCGTCAAGTCACAGCGGGTCCAGCGCTGGCCGCCGGGACTGATGCTGCGTGTGCGGCTTTTGAAGAAAGCGTCTGCTATATTTTTCTTTTTCACGAAACACTCAACATAACAGCGGGGGCGGAAAAAATATTATGTAGGCTAAGTCTCTATTTAAGTCGTAGCTTATTGGCAACATCACTTAGGCTATAGGTCACACAATATTAGGCTATTTTATAGAAGGAATTTATTTATCTGGCATATTACCAGCTGGCCACTTGAGCCGGTGACCTTTTAATTTGCCGGCCCACGGGAACAAATACCGGCTAAAAGCCGGCAATTGCCGGCTAACGGAATCCCTGATCTAGACGCAGTGTAACTAAATCACATCTAGTCAGTGTAACTAGATCACATCTAGACACAGTGTAACTACCGTAAATTCCGGACTATAAGCCGCGGCTTTTTTCCCGTTTTTTGGCCCCTGCGGCTTATATAACGGTGCGTCTTATCTATGGATTTTTTCAGAAAAAAAAAAAAAAAAAAAAAAATCTCTCTTTTTTAGCACTCTTTCTAACTATAAATCCACTTCTGTTTTAATTTCCTCTCTTGCCCTCTTTTCACCACACCGCGGACACTGTGTGCACTGTAAAAATAAACAACTGTGGTGTTGTGTTATGTTGTTTTGTTGAAATGTTACGGTAATACGGTAAATGGGAGCTTCCTCAAACAGCCATCTCTTTCCCGACAATCCCCTCTGTGCGTGACCACTTACATATGGTAATTACGGTAAGCAAACGGCCACAAGCCCATCAACTCCCTCCCCCGACTACCAGGAGAAAATCACAAACTTCGGCGAATTCACACAAAGGAAGATCAAGGAATATTCCATCGAACCGGAGCAGATCATAAATATGGATGAAGTGCCTTTGACGTTCGACCTGCCACTCACTCGGACTGTTAACAAGAAGCGCCCTGGAGGATTCTTTCACCAAAAAAAAGCTTTGCTCGTTCTCGACAGCATGAGAACGAGCAGTAGATGATCATGAGGTGGTTTTTCAGACGTGTCGATATAGCAGTTTATCGCAAAAGTGTAATGGAAACACATTTTTCGCATTTGCACGTCATGTGACCCATATTATCCCTTGGAAAAGGAGCGGAAAATAAGTTTGGTAAGTAAGGTTCGATAGCCGTGTCAAAACCTCCGCAGCAAGTGGAAAACTTTGAAGCAACGCTACCTAGCAGAAAGACGAGTGTTGTGCAAAAGCGTAGCCGGGCAAATTAGATAATGTTTAATGGCAGAAATCGGTCCATGGTGACAGCAGGCTGCCTGTGTGCGCGCATTTGGCACAGCGGCGAGATGAGAGGATGAAAAGCACACACTGGTGCGGTGGTGCTGTCTGAAGTGAATACAGTGACTGTGAGTAGGCTAATACATTGCACACGTTTCAGGTGCAATTATAGAACCAAATCAGCCTTTTCCCCCCTCCATCTCTAAATCGGACCAGTTGTAGGCTATTAGGCTACCTTTTTTCCTCTGCCTGTCGCGCTGACTGCATTCACGCAGCCAGCAACATTTTGCGACTCATTTTCTTTTGAATTGATAATCAGGCTCGTTTATATGCATTGTAACTTCATGTTGGGATTTCCATTGACCATTGGTTGGATTTGAGCATGCAGGGGACGGGATATGGGGCAGATCCCCGTGCGTAATCACTGTGGCAGCTGCTGCAACGGGGAATCACTCAAACGCAACTTCAATGGAAACGCCTACAAGTCGCAATTGTACATTGTCGAAGTTGTAGAAATATCGCAATTCTTTTGCGAAAAACTGTAATGGAAACACAGCTATAGATGAAGAGGAGTTCGTTGGTTTTGAGTGACAATGAAGGAGAGAGGAGAGTGGTTGACGAAGCCACCCTGAACCTGTTCGTTTCCGACACTGAAGATGAGGACTTTGGTGGTTTCAGTACGCAGGAAGAAGAGGAAGACGAGCATTAGTGACTTGACTTCTCTGGTTACAGGTTTGCTGCACATATAGCCTATTGTTGTGTGATTTTGTCTGGGGATTAGTGACCTGACTTTTGTTTTGTTTTGTTGAAATGTTAATAAATGGGAGCTTCCCCAAACAGCCATCGCTTTCCCGACATTCCTCTCTGTGCACGAACCCTTTCATATGGTAATTAAACATCAAAACACCCGCGGCTTATAGACCGGTGCGGCTTATAGAAGAAAAAAATAGTCAATTTTGGTCCCGCGGCTTATACACCGGTGCGTCTTATAGTCCGGAATTTACGGTAGATCACATCTAGACACAGTGTAGATGTAGAAGACGCGTGGCTGGTGTGAAGATCTAGACCAGGGATACTCAACTTGCTTTGCCCGGGGGCCACTTTCGTGAAATGATAGAAGGCCAGGGGCCAGTTAATAAACAATCAATATACATTTTTCTGTAGCGGATTGTAGGTTTTTGGGGTGTCAGCCGGAGTTTAGTCTGACAATGTTGTGCACACCGGATAGTTAGTTAGGTTAAGTACATACATAAGTGCCTGGGTAGCGAGCAGACGGCGGTATTTGACAATTTAGCAGCTAAATCATAGATTATTGAAAGATATTCCATATTCCAGACAGAAATGCTATAACAGAAGTGGAGTATTGGCCAGATCGACATGAACATTTGGACACTTAGGCCATGTTCACATTACAGGCAAATCCGATTTGCTGATAAAGGAATTAATCATCATTATCTTGATTGGTTTCCCAAATCTGATTTGGGAGTGTGTCCGCACTGCAACAAATCTGATTTTCAAGTCGGATCTGTGTGTCCAGACCTAAACAGCCTATCTGCATGGGTTGCTATGGTAACGACGTGGGCGTCAGTAAATACGTACGTTGGTGACGTGGTTTTCCTGCGCAGAAGCATTTGATGACGAGTTGCGAGTGACGTTCAAATCAGATTTGGTGGATCTGTGCGTCCGCACTCAAGTCACATCAGTCGAAAGCAGATTGGAAACTACCGTAAATTCCGGACTATAAGCCGCACCGGTGTATAAGCCGCACCTGCAAAGTTGACTATTTTTTTCTTATATAAGCCGCACCGGACTATAAGCCGCGGGTGTTTTAATGGTATTTTTTTTTTTTTCTTCTTTTTTTTTTATTGTGTTTTAATGTTTAATTACCATATGTAAGGGTTCATGCACAGAGGGGATTGTCGGGAAAGAGATGGCTGTTTGAGGAAGCTCCCATTTATTAACATTTCAACAAAACAACATAACACAACACCACCTGTGTTGTTTTTTACAGTGCACACAGTGTCATACAGTGTGGTGAAAAGAGGGCAAGAGAGGAAATTAAAACTTATTATAGTTATATAGGATTTATAGTTAGAAAGAGTGCTAAAAAAGAGAGATTTTTTTTTTTTTTTTTGAAAAAATCCATAGATAAGCCGCACCGTTATATAAGCCGCAGGGGCCAAAAAAGGCCAAAAAACGGGAAAAAAGGTGCGGCTTATAGTCCGGAATTTACGGTACCTCCATATGTGGTTTGGGACAAGTGACACAAATCAGACTTGGAGCGTCCAGACTCATAAAACCAATCTGGATAAAGTCATTAATAGGTCACTAAAGCTCACAAATCAGATTTGGCCTCCTAGTCTGAACATGGCCTTATTCAGCAGGTATCTTGCATGTTGCGTTCAGGTGCATTGTAAAAAAATTAAGTAAAAATAAAATTGCAATTCCATCGCGGGCCACACAGAGGGCACCCGCGGGCCGCATGTGGCCCGCGGGCCGCCAGTTGAGTATCACTGATCTAGATGCAGTGTAGATGTAGAAGACGCGTGGCTGGTGTGAAGGGGCCAGCCGCCAGAGGGTTTACTGAAGTCAGCCTAACTGTACATGGCAGGAGCAACAGAGCATAAAGGAGCTCCCCAACTGTGATCATTGGTTCTGTGAAACTTGTCTCATTTGGAGGCTTCATGTGAGTGGAGGCATGGAAGCTGGGAAACCATTAGCAGCAGCTGCACCAGGGGAGGACATTAGCGAAATGCCCCTAAAACATCTAGAATTGTTCTTGGAATTGGGGTCATGGGGGCTTTTAAATGCCCCCATAAAATAAAGTGTTTATTTTCTGTATTTCAACATTATTCTGTATTTGCAAAGCGTGACTTGAAAATGGCCAACTAGGCATCCATACAACCCCCACCCCTCTGTTTTTGCCAAGTAACATGCCAGATAATCAACAGTGTTGTTGAGATAGAAGATGGGTGATTCATTGTTTATGAACTTTTAGAAACAAAATATGCTTGGATAAGAGTCATTGATTGGTCTGTCATGCTACATAGGTGCAACTAAGGTATTTCCCAACATTTGATAAAATTGCCCTGGAAATGATCCAAAATGCCCCCGAAATATATTTTACAGGGGCAAAAATAGCCCTTGTTTAAGTTAAGTTCATTTCCTACCCTCTGTGCAGGCCCTGCACAGAGATGACCTTACAGACTGCTTCTCTTTAGCTGGAGCAGATACAGAGAGCTCTGAGAGAGATGACCCGTAGGGTTAGCTGTAGCTGATATTGTTTGCTGACACATCAGGACGATCAAAGATCCTATATAGGCAGTCAAGCCACTCCAAAATGGAGTCTCCCATGATGGTCTAATTGCAGCTTCACAGCATTTTCCACCACTGTCAATCTGCAGCTTCAATCCAAAAAAGATCAGTATCAGTCAAAATAAACATATGGTTGTAACTTTATTACTAGTGTCTCATGTTGCAAGTATTAAACGAAGTGGCTTCAGAAAGAAACTGCATGTTGCGGCGCCTGGGTGGTGTAGCACCCGGTCTATTCCCTCGCCACCAACATGAGGCCAGATTAAAGGTCTTTGCACACACAGTCCGATTGTTTTCGTATGCGTGTTTTTTAATCCGTCATCTGAAAACACAGACGGGTCCCAGCTCGCAAAAATCTATTGACTGATGCGAATAACGCAGAAAATCGGACCTCGTCCGAAAACTTAAATGACGGACGTAATTGTCGGACTCGGTGTGTCAATGATGATTGACACAAATGAGGTCGTATTCTTTTTTTTCCGTGCGTCAATTTCGGACGAAAATACAGACTTGGTGTGCAAAAGCTTTAAGGGTATGTGTTCTGGGGAACTTGGGGGAAGTAGCGTGATCCTCCGCACGCGCTACATCCTGCTGGTGGAACACCTCGCTGTCAGGTGAAAAGAAGCAGCTGGCGACTGCACATGTATTGGAGGAAGCATGTGCTAGTCTACAACTCTCCCCAGATGGGCAGAGGGGGTGGAGCGATGACTGGAGCCGTTTAGACAGGGGGTAATTAGTAGGGCTGGGTTCAAAAAAATCGATTCTCCGATTTTTAATCGATTTTTATTTTAATCCTCGATTATCGATTCATATGTCCAGAGATCGATTTTTTTTTATTCTTATTATTATTTTTTTTAATAAACAGGCTAAAATATTATGCTGTGTGTGGTAGTTGAAACAAGTTGACGCTTATTTATGTTTGTAGTTGAAACAAAAACATAAATACTGTAGGCTACATGAATGGAAATGTTTGATCATTAATATCTACTTTTAGAAATTATATAGGCTGAAATCAAATCACTGTGCATAATTGTGAAAGTGTCTTTATTGACAGATGAAAAGGCTGTTATTTACCCTTTGTCACCACCTGGTGAGTAAATATATGTGTACCGTAAATTCCGGACTATAAGCCGCGGCTTTTTTCCCGTTTTTTGGCCCCTGCGGCTTATATAACGGTGCGTCTTATCTATGGATTTTTTCAGAAAAAAAAAAAAAATACAAATAAAATCTCTCTTTTTTAGCACTCTTTCTAACTATAAATCCACTTCTGTTTTAATTTCCTCTCTTGCCCTCTTTTCACCACACCGCGGACACTGTGTGCACTGTAAAAATAAACAACGGTGGTGTTGTGTTATGTTGTTTTGTTGAAATGTTACGGTAATACGGTAAATGGGAGCTTCCTCAAACAGCCATCCCGACAATCCCCTCTGTGCGTGACCACTTACATATGGTAATTACGGTAAGCAAACGGCCACTCGGCCATCAACTCCCTCCCCCGACTACCAGGAGAAAATCACAAACTTCGGCGAATTCACACAAAGGAAGATCAAGGAATATTCCATCGAACCGGAGCAGATCATAAATATGGATGAAGTGCCTTTGACGTTCGACCTGCCACTCACTCGGACTGTTAACAAGAAGCGCCCTGGAGGATTCTTTCACCAAAAAAAAGCTTTGCTCGTTCTCGACAGCATGAGAACGAGCAGTAGAAGCAACACTCTCACTTACCATGGGGAAGGTACGCAGAAATTCACACGAGGCAGCTTTCAAGTTGAAAGCAGTCAATCTCGCATTAAAAGAGGGAAACAGAGCAGCCGCGCGTAACCTGGGCATCGATGAGTCAATGGTGAGGCGTTGGACGGTGCAGCAGGAGGAACTGTCTCAGCACGGAATATTATAGGAGTGTGAAAACATCCACAATCACCAACGGTTCCAAAACGCTGGACTGCTGCGGGATGAAGAGAATGACGCCGCCACAGCTGGCGCTGAGGGCCGTCAGAGGCTTCAGAGGCTGTTCGATGCCGACAGTGATGAAGAGGAGTTCGTTGGTTTTGAGTGACAATGAAGGAGAGAGGAGAGTGGTTGACGAAGCCACCCTGAACCTGTTCGTTTCCGACACTGAAGATGAGGACTTTGGTGGTTTCAGTACGCAGGAAGAAGAGGAAGACGAGGATTAGTGACTTGACTTCTCTGGTTACAGGTTTGCTGCACATATAGCCTATTGTTGTGTGATTTTGTCTGGGGATTAGTGACCTGACTTTTGTTTTGTTTTGTTGAAATGTTAATAAATGGGAGCTTCCCCAAACAGCCATCGCTTTCCCGACATTCCTCTCTGTGCACGAACCCTTTCATATGGTAATTAAACATCAAAACACCCGCGGCTTATAGACCGGTGCGGCTTATAGAAGAAAAAAATAGTCAATTTTGGTCCCGCGGCTTATAGACCGGTGCGTCTTATAGTCCGGAATTTACGGTAACTAAAACCATTAAAATTGACAACAGGTCTGCAACTTTTTTCCCCCCATGTATCTACTTGGCTGGTTGGGAACCCCTGTGTTACATAACTGGACATGTAATTCAGGGTACAGCTCAAAAAACATTTTGAAACATATTGAAATTGATCGAATCGGAATCGAATCGAAATTAATCGATTCGCAACCTTGTGAATCGGAATCGATTCGATTCTTGAAATTTGAACCAATACCCAGCTCTAGTAATTAGACATGCAGAATTGGGAGAAAAGGAACAAAATCCCCCTGCATGTGTCCAAGCCCCTCCACACGTTAGGCACTGAAGGCCTTGACCTTCAAACAGCCTCCTACACAGCAGTGTGATATTCCAAAGGGCTCTGTGATGTTTACCTGCCAAACTAGACTCACAGGGTTCAGTCCTTGGGCCACTTCTTTTCACAATTTATATAAATAACATTGGTAAAGGTGTAGAACATGCTAGGTTTCATCTATATGCAGATGACACAATAATTTATTCTTGTGCAGATACATTAAAGAAGGCTTTTGAGGACCTTCAATATGCTTTTAATGCTTTACAGCTGCAGCTGTGTCAGCTGAAGCTTTTTGTGAATACTGACAAGACCAAGCTGATGGTATTTACCAGGTCAAAAAAAGAGCCCCAATCTTTACCTCAGGTTAAAACACTGCAGGATAAACCTATAGAAAGAGTATCAACTTACAAATACTTGGGTTTTTTAATAGACGATGGTCTTACTTTTAGGTATCATATAGAGTCCTTGTTGAAAAGGCTGAGACTCAAGTTAGGTTTTTATTTTAGAAACAAGTCCTGTTTTTCTTTTGAGGTAAGAAAAAAGCTTGTCTCCGCTACTTTTTTACCTGCATTAGATTATGGAGACATTTTGTACATGCATGCTCCTGTAGGTTCTTTGCGTCTGCTGGACACTGTTCATCACGGGGCTTTAAGGTTTATCACAAACTGTAAAAATCTAACTCACCACTGTGTTCTCTACGAGAAAGTGGGCTGGCCATCTCTGACTCTACGTAGGCTGAGTCACTGGTATCTTTTTATTTACAAGGCGATATTAAAACAACTCCCAAATTATTTGTGTACATACATTGTCCAGCAGAGCAACAACAATTACCGTAAATTCCGGACTATAAGCCGCACCGGTGTATAAGCCGCACCTGCAAAGTTGACTGTTTTTTACATATATAAGCCGCACCGGACTATAAGCCGCGGGTGTTTTAATGGTATTTTTTTTTTTTTTTTTTATTGTGTTTTAACTCATTGAGTGCCATGGACGTCTTTTGACGTCCAATTAAATAGTGACGTAGAGTGCCACGGACGTCTTTCGACGTCCAATGCGTTTTTTGACGGTGGGACGTCGATCAAAGCCTTCCGCATTTCCTGTACAACTATTGTAGCTATTGGAGGTCTATAACCTATTTTACAGAACCCTTAGGTGGCGACAGTGCTCTCCAGGTTAACAGAAAGGCAGAGAAAAACAGAGAATAAGTCGTTGGGGAAACGGAAATCGCATCGCATCCGTATGCATCGATATGCATGAAGCGTTTTAACGTTAGATGTGCCCGCAGCAGCCAATCTGCTCCCACAATTGAGCTCCTCAATGTCCGCTGCGACAGCCCAGGCCATTCGCATGATCAGCCGTGGAGTTATTATTCTCAACTGGAAGCATAGGAGCCGGTGACAAGCACACGCGGAAGGCTGTAAAAATCTGGATGTTGCGCACCCTTCACAGTGCAGAGCAAATTCAGCAGAGAGCCACCTCCCATACAGGAGGAGTGTGCAGTTGAGGCGGGGCGGGGGGGGGGGGGGCACGCAGAGCAGCACACAACACTGACCCAGACAGACCCAGGCAGCAGGACAGGGTTGGCAAACGCAAGCCAGAATATCCGATGCCCACCAGCAGCAAATCAAGAAAGCAAAGAAGCTGCAACCAGCAGCGCACGCAGGGGCCAGCGCTGCTGGTTGCAGCTAAAAATATTATTCTGCCAAACAAAATTCCCTGGCCTTCACTGTTTTATTGAAGGAAATTATTTTTGAGGTGTGACTACATCAGAAAATTAGCTTCAGAGTCAGTGATGTGTTTGAAATGTTTAATTTCACAAAAGGGCCATTATCTCAGCTTCTAGAAAAAAACTGCTCTTTTTTGTTAAATCAAGCTATCTTCTCCGGCTGATAACTAAAGAACGGAAAATGATATCAATAAACCTGTTTTTGCTGATGATAGAAAAGAGTCTCATCGTTCTTTTTGCGTGTTCATTGTTTACATAGTAATATCACACAATATTCTGTGGGCCTCGAGAAATCACTGAAAAAAGCTCTGAAACTCTGGCACTGGGAGCGTCCGTTCTCCAAAAGTGGCTGGCACTCAATGAGTTAATGTTTAATTACCATATGTAAGGGTTCATGCACAGAGGGGATTGTCGGGAAAGAGATGGCTGTTTGAGGAAGCTCCCATTTATTAACATTTCAACAAAACAACATAACACAACACCACCTGTGTTTCTTTTTTACAGTGCACACAGTGTCATACAGTGTCATACAGTGTGGTGAAAAGAGGGCAAGAGAGGAAATTAAAACAGAAGTGGATTTATAGTTAGAAAGAGTGCTAAAGAAGAGAGAATTCCGTTTTTTTTTTTTTTTTTTTCCTGAAAAAATCCATAGATAAGCCGCACCGTTATATAAGCCGCAGGGGCCAAAAAAGGCCAAAAAACGGGAAAAAAGCCGCGGCTTATAGTCCGGAATTTACGGTACTCTTTAGGCTCACAAAACCTTTTTTTATTGAATGTAAAAAGGGCTCGTACAGAGTATGGTAAAAAGGCGTTTCAGTTCTCAGCACCGACGGCATGGAATGAGCTCCAGAAGGACCTGAAATTGCAGGAGCTGGTCTCATTAAATGTTTTTAAAACGATGGTTAAAGGTAGGGAGGACGGTGAAAGTTGCAACTGTTTTTTTTCTTCATAGTTTAACTTGCTTTATGAATCACTGAATGTGTGTGTGTACCATGTAGTGTTGTAATGTTATGAGATGTTTGTTGTGGCGTCTGCAACTTGTGTAATTGTATGCTGCTTTTCTTGGCCAGGTCCCTCTTGAAAAAGAGATTCTTAACTCATTCACCGCCAATGACGTCTTTGACGTGTTATCAGCAATGGCCTTCCCCGCCAAGGACGTGTTTGACGTGTTTTTGTTTTTATTGGTGCAGCGCCTGCAGCAAACACTTGCCCAGCCTGTCACACAGACACAGGTCCCTGCCTTCAAAGGGTAGCCGACAGCACGCGATCAAACACATACCGCAGCTGTTGTTTTGAAATCTAGCAAGAGGAAAAGCAGAGAACGGGTAACGCTTCCTTGTGCAGACAGGAGAAACGCAATTGAAACGCCCTCGGCACGAGCTGGAGTCGCCTTCCTCTGTGCCAGCCAGGAGAAAACGGGAGAAAGTAATCAAGAGATGTGTTTGATCATCGGAGGAATGAGGAAATGATCGATCAGTTTGCGAGGGCGGTGAGGACGTGTTGAATAGCCGAGGGGAAAACGGGAACGATCAAATAGCAGAGTTGATAGGGAGACGGGTGTACCAGAACAAATCAAAAATAAACACAGGAACAGCTAGGCAGCAGCGGGCAGAAGGCACTCACAGCAGCCCGCTGTCCTTCTCAAGAGCTCTTCAGTTATGAAATCGCTGGGCTGCGTGCCCTCCAGTGTTGCTCCTGGCCAATCCCAGCGCCACAGGGCGTGGTTATTGCTTATCCTATGTTGGGTTAGAAATCTAAAAGGGGGATCGTGTGTGTGTGTGTGTGTGTGTGTGTGTGTGTGTGTGTGTCTGTGTGTGTCTGTGTCTGTCTGTCTGTCTGTCTGTCTGTCTGTCTGTCTGTCTGTCTGTCTGTCTGTCTGTCTGTCGGTGTGTCTGTCTGTCTGTCTGTCTGTCTGCACACTCACACCGAGTAAACTGTATTGTTGAATGTTAAAAAAAAGCACTTCATGTGTGTATATATATATATATATATATATATTTTTTTTGTCATTTGTGTCCTAACGAATAATATTTACATGTCTGATGTCAATACAGTTCAAAATAAAAGAATTGAGAGTGAGTTATGCCTGAGATTGTGCCCTTTTACAAAAATGCTTTTTTCTCCCTTTTCTCTTCCCAGACAGGCTTTTTTGATGAACATGGGGTGTATAAAAAGGGTTATAAGTAGAGTACAGAACATGCTAAAAGCTAACTTTCTTTTTGGGGGTGAAAGTAGAGACTTAGATCTTCATTTCGAGGTATTGGACATCACTGTAGTCCTAGTACAGAATTTACTGTGGGTCTTGAAAGATGACCAAACATTATGGAAATACTTGGCCTGTGCCAAAAATGCCAGTCAGATATTGGCAGTGAATGAGTTAATCTCAATGAGGCTAACCTGGATAAATAAAGGTTAAATAAAATAAAATAAAAGACTTCCACTACGCTGCATTGACTGAAGGTTTGCCAGCAGCATGTTTCTAAGCGTTGACCTGCAGCGGTCTGGATCAGTACCGGCGGGTCTAGTCTGGATCAGTACCGGTGAGTCTGGTCTGGATCAGTACCGGTGGGTCTGGTCTGGATCAGTACCGGCAGGTCTTACGGTCTGAATCAGTACCGGCGGGTCTTACGGTCGCTGAAAAGTTTGGCTGAGCTGGACCAGTCCTAAAGTTCTGGGGCCAGTTGCACCAACTGGTCTTACACTGGTCTTAAGCTAAGTTGGTCGTAACTTTACGACCTAACAGCTACGCTGGTTGCACCAAGACGGCTTAAGCCTTCTTTTCACTACGACCAGGCGTAACTCTTATGCCTGGTCAGGAGGAGGCGTAGAGCCTGCCTGTAGAGATCTCCGCGGAGACCTTTTTGAGTCCTTACCGTCATCGTCGTAACACAGCCAGTTCTCCGTCTTTGAAGCACGATGTTAGATTATAACTAACTAGTTGTGTGGCTTAGCCTTCCCAAATGTTGCCGTTCATTTTTTAGAATTTAAAGGAACACTCTGCCCATTTTCAACCAGTTTTGTATCATTAGAACATCAGTAGTATATCAGAAAACTGCAAACGGTTTTGAAGTCTGTCATTTAATTTGACAGTTATTGAGTGTTAATGTGCACTAACTCAAATTAATAACTCATTAACTCAAATCAACTCTCAATAACTGTCAAACTAGATGAATGATGAATAATTTGACAGTTATTGAGAGTTGATTTGAGTTAATGAGTTATTCATTTGAGTTAGTGTGGACCAGTGATGTCACTGGTCCACACTTTAACACTCAATAACTGTCAAATTAAATGACAGACTTCAAAACCGTTTACAGTTTTCTGATATACTACTGATGTTCTAATGATACAAAGCTGGTTGAAAATGGGCGGAGTGTTCCTTTAACACGTTCACTGCCATTGACGAGATATCTCGTCTTACAAAATCCAACGGTTGACTGCCAATGACGAGATATCTAGTCTTAAAAAAAAAAAAAAAAAAAAAAAAAATTTGACGGTGGGACGTGGATCAACGCCCCCCACGTCTCCTATAAAAATATTGGAGCCACCGAACGTGTACAACCCATTCCACCAACCCACTAAGTGGCGACAGTGCTCTCCAGACTAGAAAAAGCCGAGCCAAAACTGCAGGGGAACGCGCGAGGAAACCATTCTCTCATACTGTAAAATGGATTGGCGAAAACGCTTTCGCTTTCGCGCATTATCGCGCTGGGAGCTGGCGGTGGGGGATTGCAAATTTGCATAATAGATTATGGGTGAAACACACTTTGAAACACCAGCAGAAAGCGCAGAATCGCACACAGCTTCATTCCAGCTGAGCTCAACCGAAAACCCAGAAACGAACGAGCCTCATTCTCATACTGTAGGCGAAAACGCTTTCACGCTGGTGCACACGGGCGCACAACGGTGGGGGGTTCCAAAAATAGACTGGGTGGAAAACACACTTTGAAACACGCAGCATAAAGCCTAGAATCGCACAAAGCTTCATCAAAGCTCTCAAACCCAAGAAACGAGTGAGCCCCATCCACACTCGCCGACGAGGGGGTCGCCAGGGAGGGAGGCTGCTCACTGCTCAGACAGGCAGTAGAAACTCGCTTGTGACAAACGCTGCTGAAAGCCACCAGACACGCCCACGGAGGGAGGAGTTTGAAGGAGAGGGCGTTCAGAACTATATTGTTTAGATGTCTGATCTCTCACTGATGCCAAAAATAAATGGTTAAAGTGACTGTTCTGCCTGTTTGATTGAATTTCACAAAACTGCGATTATCTCAGCTTTCAGTCTCAGACGCTGAAACCATGCTGTACTCAACGGCTAATATCTACATAACTACTAACTCTACAAACTAACTCTTTTAGACAGAGAAAGCACACATTCTATTAGTACTTTTGTGAACTTTGTGTTCACAAAGTCCAAGCAGAAAATAATCCTCGGCTCTTGTAAAATGAGCCAGAATCCTCAAAAAAAACCTCTGGCAGAAGCTACCTACAGTAAAAAAAAAAACGGCTGGCAGTGAATGTGTTAATACATAGAATTGGGAACGTTACATTCAATTTCATTCAGACTGTCTGTCTGGCTCAATCACCGCCATTTTTCCCCCGGAGCGAGGGAGGGTGGGATGAGGGAGGGTGTAGTGATGCACTTACAGTAGTGGCTGATAAGAGTGTAGTGGCACAGTGACGCTCCAAGCAGGTCGCGAGGCACATTTTTGCAACATCATCCAATCAGGGTGCATTTCCTGGCAATTCACATGGACGCACATTGCTACGACCCGCGTAGTTAAGACCAGACGTAAGCCGTGTTGGTGCAACAGGCGTAAATCCACTCTAAAGACTGGTCTTAACTAAGACCGACGTAGGAGTTACGACCAGGCATAGTTAAGACCACTTGGTGCAACCGGCCCCTGGTGGAGTGCGATCCCTCACGTAGACATGCTGTTACCACCCGTGGCAGCAGTGAGGTAACTCCACAGGATGATTTGGACATTCCCAGGTGTAGGCAAGGACTGTGGGTGGGTAAAGATCCATGAGAGGAGGGGCTGGGGAAGTGGTTGCTGCTCTTCAGACACTAAACCAGTGCTTCTTAAAGTGGGGTCTGGGGACCCCCAGGGGTCCTTGAGGGGGTTCCAAGGGGGTCCCCAGCAAAAGGGATTTTTTTACACTATATCTCCATCCATAAGTAACACAATGACAGAATGTATGACTATTTTGGTCATGGGTTTCATACACCTTCTCTAATAAAACATTTAAAAGCAAAAGTCCTCTCAGATGGGGCATCCTGGGACCAGATCTGATCAAATGGGGGTCCGTGGTCTAATTGATTGATTGATTGCCTTTATTTACCCAGGGAAGCCTCTTGAGAGCAAGCCCTCATTTTCAAGAGTGCCCTGCTACAAAAGTACATATACAAAAAGTTTCAGACAAACAGGACAAGTGATAAGAACAATCAAAACAACAAGGTCAATTTAAAGCAAGTAAAATCAAAACAGAGCAAATTACAACTAGAGTCCGTCGACAATAGAACAATTAGCTAAAAACATGTGCATCTCTCACACAAGGTGTCGCGAAGGAGTGCCTTGAACGAGACCAGAGGAAGTAATTGATCCAATTTTATAATGTCCTGCAGTGAATTCCATTTGACCGGAGCATAATACGAGAAAGCAGTCTTTCCTTGCTCGGTCCTCACACGCGGGACACGCAGCCTGATGTAAGACTGTGAGCGTGTGCCGTAGCGATTGCTTGCATGAGTGAGAAGTGAACACAGATATGGAGGAAGCTGACCGATTAGGGCTTTATAAATAAACAAATTAACGATTGGATGTGTAAAAACTTCCTTCAGCTAAATAAAGACAAAACTGAGGTGATCGTTTTTGGTCCGAAAGAACGACGACTTCAAATTGCAGCCTGCCTCGAGGTTCTTTCCTTTAAGCCAAAGGACCAAGTAAAAAACCTTGGAGTTACTATCGACTCCGATCTTAATTTCAGCTCACACATTAAGTCGGTCAGAAAATCTGCTTTCTATCATCTTAAAAATATTGCTCGGATTAGGGGCTTCATGTCCAGTCAGGACTTGGAAAAACTAATTCATGCCTTTATTTACAGTAGATTAGACTACTGTAACAGCCTTTTTTCAGGTCTGTCAAATAAAGAACTTAGGCAACTCCAGCTCATTCAAAATGCTGCTGCTAGGGTTTTAACTAGGACTGGGAGGGCTAATCACATTACCCCTGTTCTTAAATCTTTACACTGGCTCCCTGTAGGTTACAGAATTAAATTTAAAATCCTTCTTTTAACTTACAAATCACTCAACGGCCTAGGCCCACAATACATGGCAGATCTCCTCCCTCGCTATGAACCAACTAGACCTCTCAGGTCAGCTGGGTCCGGCCTAATAGCTGTCCCAAGGATCCACTCGAACCAGGGCAGGGCCGCCTTTACACACTGTGCTGCTGTTAGCTGGAACAACCTGCCTGAGGCCCTCAGATTTTCCTCAACACTTTCTATTTTTAAAAATGGTCTAAAAACTTTTCTGTTTAGCACTGCTTTTAACTGTTGAAATGTCTATTTATCCTATTTTCCTGTATTGACCAAACGTGTAGCATCTTACTGATTTTTTGCTTTTTATTGTCTTTTTATCTTCTTTTATTCTGTCTGTAATGTCTTGTGAAGCACTTTGAATTGCTTTATGTATGAAATGTTCTATATAAATAAAATTGACTTGACTTGACAGTGCTGTTCTCTTCTGACTGAAAGAGAGGGCCAACACACCTTTTCATACAGAACACTAGGGCATTCACAGACTAGTCGACTAGTCGACTAGTCGACTAGTAAAACCACTAGTCGACACTGTGCTTAGTAGTCGACTAGTCGTTTTAGCAAAAAAAAAAAAAAAAAAAAAATTTTTTTTTTTTTTATCTTTAAGAAAGAACATACATGGACTATCATATCCCATATCCCCCACAAAGAACATCAAAACACAACAAAACAAAACAAGAAAACTGCATAAGATACACAATAATCCAAGAACAAACAAGACTATTGGACAAACAACCAAACAAAAACAATGCATTCAAAGTAAATACATAGATCTTGCCCTGTTGGCAGCTAGGAAATGCATAGCTTTAAATTGGAAACCATCCAATCCCCCAGCTGTAGTTCACTGGTGGAATGAACTCTCAAGCTACCATACGTTGGATAACATTTACTACAAGAGCAAAGGCAGATTCTTAGACATCCCCAAAATATGGCAACCACATACAGAGTTTGACTTTAAGAACTTTTTACCCCAGTGTCATTAGGCTTATCAGGATAGGAGCTGAATGCATTGTTTTTGTTTGGTTGTTTGTCCAATAGTCTTGTTTGTTCTTGGATTATTGTGTATCTTATGCAGTTTTCTTGTTTTGTTTTGTTGTGTTTTGATGTTCTTTGTGGGGGATATGGGATATGATAGTCCATGTATTGTATGTCGTGTAAATACCTCATGTTCTTTCTTAAAGATTAAAAAAAAAAAAAAAAAAAAATATATTAAAAATAAATTAAAAACGGTTAGTCGACTAGTCGACTACCTTTAGGGACGACTAGTCGACTAGTAAAATTCACTAGTCGTGAATGCCCTACAGAACACAGTGGTGAGTAAGAAATTTATCTCCAGTTATGAAGCGCAGCGCGCTGTGATACACGGCATCAAGTGACTTCAAGGCAGAAGATGAGGCATGCATATACACAATATCACCATAGTCAAAAACAGACAGTATTAGAGATTGAACCAATTGTTTTCTAGAGGATGCAGAAAAACAGGACTTATTTCTGTACAAGAATCCAACTTTCCTCCTAAGTTTTTTTACAAGGTGCTCAATATGCTCATTGAAGGATAGTTTGCTATCCACCCAGATACCAAGGTATTTGTAGGATTCAACAGTTTTGATAGCTTCGCCTTGTAGGGTTACTATGCTAAGGCTGTCCATGATGGATGGGGACCTGGAAAAAAGCATCCATTTTGTCTTTTTGGAATTTAGAACCAATTTGAGGTTAAACAGGGAGTTTTGAAGAGCATTGAAGGCAGATTGTAAGCCTGCGACGGCCTGGGCGGGGGTATCCCCGACACAATATAAGATCGTATCGTCTGCATAGTAATGGACATTACAGAGCTCACTTGGAAAGAGAATGTTATTTATATAGAGTGTGAACAGGGTTGGGCCTGAGATAGAACCTTGAGGGACCCCCTTATTAATAGGAAGGGTGTTAGACCGCGTACTGTCTGTAACTATGGAATGTTTTCTCCCCGTGAGGTAATTGGAGAACCATGTGACTGATTGTCTATCTAAGCCAATGGAGCACAGTTTACTCAGAAGTATATTGTGGTCTACCGTGTCAAACGCCTTTGACAGATCAATAAAGATAGCCGCGCAGTGCTGGCGGGCATCAAGACAGTTTTGTATGTCGTTTATTACAAGAGAGGAAGCCGTTATTGTGCTATATTTTGGTCTAAAACCTGATTGCTGTGTTTGAAGAACACTGTAAGAGTCCATGAATATTCGAAGCTGCTCGTTTACGAGAGCTTCCAGGACTTTAGCAAGACAACATAATTTGGAGATTGGACGGTAATTATCAAGAATACTCGGGTCGCCACCTTTAAATAAAGGTATGATTTGAGCAAATTTCCAAATGGAAGGAATTTCGCCCGAAGTAAATGTTAAATTAAATAAATGCGCAATCGGAGAGGCGATCAGTTGTGCGCTAAGGCGAAGAAAGAAGGGGGCAATATCGTCCTCTCCTTTTGATTTCTTAACGTTTAATTTAGACAATGCACTTCACTAATGCTAACCGGGCTGAGAGAGAATCGGTCGTGGAAGAGAGGGGGAATCAAAGGGTCCAAGGAGGGTGGAACAGGGGGTAATGTTGTTGCGGAAGTCGAATTGGCCAATGACCTTTCAAATGCAAACCCGGCAGAGCTGAAATGACGATTGAAGGCGTCACACATTTGCTGTTTATCGGTGATAGAACCGTGCTCGCTGGTGATCTGAGGGGGAAGGGCCGAACTAGGTGCATGTTTTAAAGATTTCACTATTTTCCAAAATTTTGCTGAATTTTGCTGGGAATCATTGAGTGAGGCTAAGTAATAATCAGATTTGGCCTTTCTGATTATGGCAGTGCATTTATTTCTTCTCATCCTGAAGTGGGACCAGTCTGCTGAATTACCAGAAGATCTGGCATTGGACCAGGCTGAGTCCCTGAGACGTAGGGCAGATTTCACAGACTGTGTGAACCAGGGACTGGAGCGATTTTTCACTCTTAGATTTTTATACGGCGCGTGCCTATCAGCTACTAAGTTGAAAACAAAAGAAAAATGAGCTGAGGCTAATTCAGCATCAGGAATTAGACACAGCCTCTCTAGATCCGCGTAATAAAGATCATGCAAAAAGCCCTGCTCTACAAAGTGCTTAAAGTAACGTTTTCTTATATAGTTACTTTTAGATTTACTAATTTTTATTTGTCTGATACATCCTATAGGGCAGTGATCACTGATGCCTTGAGCGAATACCCCACTTTGGGGATATTTGAGTGGTCTGTTGGTCAAAATTATGTCTATCAAAGTGGATCTGGAGGGGTGTTTTGTATTCGGCCTTGTTGTGTGTTGAATGAGCTGTGTTAAATCTAATTGAATACAGAGCTGTTTTAGACTGAAGGAGGACTCAGTCAGCCAGTCCTGGTTCAAGTCGCCAAGGAGAATGAATTCAGAGTTAATATGTTGTGAGAAGACCCTTCCGAGGTCATCAATGGCCGTGCTCGGGGCGGAGGGGGGGCGGTACACACCTGCGACCGTTATGTGTGAATCGCCTCCCGTGCAAACATCCAAAACAATGCACTCATAACACTTGGGAATGGAGGAGGATGACAACACATGTGTCACTAAGTGCTCTCTGACATAGACTATAACTTTTTTAAACTATAAATTTGTGGGAGAGTGAAAAGGGTGACAGATACCAGGGCATACATACAGTGAAACCACCACCATGGTGAGTATGTCTGTAGTTTGGGGCGTCACCATGGTGAGTATGTCTGTAGTTTGGGGCGTCACCATGGTGAGTATGTCTGTAGTTTGGGGCGTCACCATGGTGAGTATGTCTGTAACTTTGATGAATTAGCAGGTCCACTACTGTTGTCATGTTTTAAGTCTGCTCGCCAGAAAGCCACTGACTCACTCAAAAGACCTGGAAAGCCTAACAGCATGTGACAGGGCAGTGGTTCATACAACTATGGTCATTTCCACTGTAGCAATCATGCTGATCGTTGGCTTTCGTATCAGAATGTGTACTGAATAAAGCCCTAAGATTGCCACAAAACTACATTTTAACACAATTTACAAACAATTTTTGGCAGATGTGCTGAATATTGGTAATTTCCTTCTGGGTTTTTGGCACCAGGACCCAACAATCCTGTATTGGTCTGGCCTTAATAGCTATGGTGGTTTGTCCAATGTGGACAAGCAGTTATCCACTCACACGGTCACATGCAAACACACACGAATCACATGAAATGCCAAGGCAAGACTGCTTGTATTAGTTGAGTGCCATGTGTCATATGTTGAGTGCCATGTGTGACATGTCTTGTGTGTGACATGTCTTGTGTGTGGAATGGGTCGGGGGTCGAGGGTCTTACTTGTTCATCAGGTCAAAGCCCTGGTCTGAGAGCAGCGCTCCAAAGCGTTTGCGCAGGTTGTTGTAGGGATACTCTGTGAAAGTCATCTTCTTCACAGCGGGGAGCTCACCGTAGCCGGGCCATATCTTCTCACTGGGAGAGCCCAGGTCCTGCAGACCACACACAAGTCCACAGACATATAGAACCGTTACCGCGGGGAGAGACGGGTATGAGACTTTCCCACTTTGGCGGAAGTACGGTACTTCATCGGCCGGAGACGAGAAGCACTAGAGCTCCAAAATATATTTCAATACTTTCATTTATCGTTGTTATGTAACTGGCCATTAGCCAGTCATCAGCCTCACCAACAAGGCCCGGAAACCCCTTCCGCCAAGGACCTCACCAACAACCCCCCCCCCCACACACACACAAACTCACTACCTCCTCCTAAACTCAACTGAACTCCCCCCCCCCCCCCATAAAACTGGAACTCACATCTAATTTAATGCCTGTCTAACTGGGACTGTAAATTCATGTAAATTCCCTGCACATTACTGCCCATTTAACTTAAAAGTAAAGAAATAGATGAAAACATGCACATCCAAGGACCGAGACTTCGGGTAGGTGTTGAGTCGAAAAAATATAACAGTGAAACAAATGAAAAATCGCTCGCACACTACAAGGACTCCTTTTGGATAGCTTTATTGCACCAAGTGCAGAAAACACAGGTCCTGTTTAGATCATATTTACTCTGTGAATACAGTCATTAGAGCTAGGATTTCGGAGGGGAAATACACTTTTGTTTGTTTTATTGATTTTCAGAAAGCGTTTGATTGTGTCGACAGGGATTTAATGGAGTTTAAACTTATTTCAGCTGGTGTGGATGGGAAATTCTATAAAGCAATTAAAGCTTTGTATAAATCCCCGGTTGCCTGTGTGCAGGTGAACGATATGAAAACAGGGTGGTTTTCTACCCCACTTGGGGTCAAACAGGGTGACGTTCTTTCCCCTACCCTCTTTGCTTTGTTTATTAATGATTTAGCCCAACAAATTAAAATGAAAAATCTTGGTCTGCAAATCGGTGATATGAATTTGAATGTCTTGTTGTACGCAGATGATATAATTCTCCTAGCAGGGAATGAGAAAGAGCTGCAGATTATGTTAAATGTTGTTAATCTTTGGAGTAGGAAATGGAGATTATTAGTTAATAGAGAAAAAACTCAAATTGTACATTTCCGGAAATCAGGTACAAGGAGAAGCATTTTTGATTTTCATGTTGGAGCTATGTCATTGGCATATACCAGTTCATATAAATATCTGGGTTTTACTTTTGATGAATTTTCTACGTTTGAAGAGGGCGTCAGTGTGTTGGCCGACACTGCTGGTAGAGCCCTGGGTTCAGTAATAAGTAAAGTGAAAACTTGTAAAAATCTTGGTTATGCTACATTTTCAAAGCTTTATGATGCATGTGTGTCACCAGTTTTGTTTTATGCAGCTGGAGTTTGGGGAAGAAAGGAATTTTCTAAGGTGAATGCCATCCAAAATCGTGCAATCCGATGTTTTCTGGGGGTACATAAATTTACACCTGTGTTGGCTTTTCAAGGGGATATGGGTTGGGAGCCTTGTTTGATCAAACAAAAAGGTGAAATGTTGAGATTGTGGAATCGTCTATCTAATATGCCAGAGAGTAGAGTTGCAAAACAAGTGTTTAACTGGGATAAAGCACATAAGTATCCATGGTGTAATGATATCAATGATGTGTTCAGGGAAGCTGACCAGCAATTTATTTTCAGAAACAGTTTACGTTGTAGTGTTCGCTATATTAAACATAGGCTATTTCTTGATTATAAAGAAAAATGGGCCAATGACATCTGGCTCAAACCAAAACTTAGAACATATGTTCAAATTAAAAATATGTTCACTCCAGAACCCTATGTTACTTTACCCCTGGATAGATCCAGAAGATCTTTATGTGCCCAGTTGAGAACGGGTACCCTCCCTTTGGCTATTGAGGTTGGCAGGTTCAATTCTATTGCTGAGGAGGAGAGACTTTGTACTGTATGTGAATTAGGTGTTGTGGAAGATGAATTTCATTTTTTGTTTCATTGTACGCTATATGAGGAACCAAGATTATCTCTATTTCAGTTAATGCAAAATAAGAAACCGGAACTATTTTGGTCAGGAGATGATGCGAAGTTGGAATGGTTGTTCAGAGATGAAGTCTTCAGTTTGGCCAGGTTTATTGGGAGGGCTTGGAAACTCAGAATGGAGAAGCTGTTCATCTGAATATACTATAACTCTGTCTTGTTTATGTTTGAGCGTTTTGTAGCTTGTTTGTTGATTTGTTTGTATTGTTGAACTTGAATGATTTGTGTCTTGTAAGCCCAGACGGGCTGGGCACCTTGAATATGGTGCATGACACAGAAATAAAAATGTATCTATCTATCTATGCAGTGGTAACGTTTCGAGCTAACTAGCTCTTCGTCAGACAGTTATACAGACTCTGTATAACACCTCTGTATAACTGTCTGACGAAGAGCTAGTTAGCTCGAAACGTTACCACTGCACTTGGTGCAATAAAGCTATCCAAAAGGAGTCCTTGTAGTGTGCGAGCGATTTTTCATTTGTTTCACTGCCTATTTAACTTAGCCTGTACATTTCATGTACATTCAATGTAAACTCTTATTTAACTCTGACTGTAAATCTCATGTAAATCCAACGTAAAGTCATATTTATCATCCACAGAACACTTCACCACTCATGTACATATTGTATATATTTACTCGATTTGATTGCACTTGCAACTTTGCGATTGTCTTTAGTTATCTTTCTACTTCTTATCTCTGTATATTGATGTGACCGCTACGCTGCATACAGACACTAAGACAAATTCCTCGTATGTAACTTGCATACTGTGGCAATAAAAGTGATTCTGATTCTGATTAGTAAAGACAGCCATGTTTGGCTGTAGGACCATGTCAAGTCTGACGCTCTTTTAGAGCTGCCTGTTTGATTGATCTGTCCGGGTAGGAATCATACCAAGGCCAATAGGACCGTGGTGTGGATGCCCTGTAGAGTGGCCCTAATGTTCCTTCTACCCACAAAACAGGGCATGCCCTGTTTTGAATTGGCCGTTATGCCCTTAAAAAAACGTTCTTTCTCGATTTCTTATCCCATTTTTATCCCCCATTAGTGCTAATTTTATTTATTTATCCTGGTTGCTGCTCCACCCTCTGCCGATCTGGAGAGAGCTGAAAACTGGCTCCATGCTTCCTCCGAGACATGGGCAGTTAGCCAGCCACTTCTTTTCACCTGACAGGGGAAGCTTCACCGGTAGGACATAGCACGTGGGAGGATCACGCTATTCCAATGAGTTCCCCTCCCTCCGAACAGGCACCCTTAACGACCAGAGGAGGCACCACATCAGCAACCAGGATATTGCATGTTTTGGTGAAGGGGTTCCTATATGAAGGAAACCCCCGGGAGGCACGGGGAGAACATGCAAACTCCACACAGAAAGGCCCTTTTGACGACCACACCCGGGCGGTGGACACTCGAGTACATGCGGACGTTCTATTAGGATCTTTATTTATTTATTTTTGTTGAGGAAAAATGATTCTAATAACCATTGGTTTTGGCCTTGATGCCCTAGATTTTGGCCGAATAAATTTGTATTTATCAAAGGCCAAAGTGGCCTTGCACTAAAAAGGACTTAATTCCAGGTGCACTGGTGAGCACTGTAGGATGAAAGGTTTGAGAACATAACGCTGACATCCTTACAGAAAATGATCCACTGAATATAGAATCAGGCAACTATAACTTAACTTAACTATAAACAACTTCATCAGCTGGAGTGACTTCTACCAACTCTTCCACCGTGTGGCACATTACAGAACTGCAGTCAGACCTCCTCTGGCACACACAAAGATTTACTGGCTGTAAACAGAAGGGCTTTGGCTTTTACACGATGAAATTACTTCATTTTGAGATGGCAAACGAGGGCTTTTACCTTGAAAATCTTGTTAATTTGGTCAATTTCAGATTTTCCAGGGAAAAGAGGCTTCTGGGTGAGGAGCTCGCCAAATATGCAGCCCACTGACCACATGTCCACAGCTGTGGAGTACTCCTGTGGAGACAAGAACAAACACTGTGGCAATCCGCAGAGAAGATACAGTCGACTGTGTGTCTGCCTGTCTCACTGCCATGTTTCTATCTATCTGTCTGCTGTTTCTATCCGTCTGTCTGCTGTTTCTATCCGTCTGTCTGCTATGTTTCTATCTGTCTGTGTGATGTTTCTATCTGTCTGCTGTTTCTATCTATCTGTCTGCTGTTTCTATCTATCTGTCTGCTGTTTCTATCCGTCTGCTGTTTCTATCTGCTGTTTCTATCCGTCTGTCTGCTATGTTTCTATCCGTCTGTCTGCTATGTTTCTATCTGTCTGCTGTTTCTATCTGCTGTTTCTATCCGTCTGTCTGCTATGTTTCTATCCGTCTGTCTGCTATGTTTCTATCCGTCTGTCTGCTATGTTTCTATCTGTCTGCTGTTTCTATCTGCTGTTTCTATCCGTCTGTCTGCTATGTTTCTATCCGTCTGTCTGCTATGTTTCTATCTGTCTGTGTGATGTTTCTATCTGTCTGCTGTTTCTATCTATCTGTCTGCTGTTTCTATCCGTCTGCTGTTTCTATCTGCTGTTTCTATCCGTCTGTCTGCTATGTTTCTATCCGTCTGTCTGCTATGTTTCTATCTGTCTGCTGTTTCTATCTGCTGTTTCTATCCGTCTGTCTGCTATGTTTCTATCCGTCTGTCTGCTATGTTTCTATCCGTCTGTCTGCTATGTTTCTATCCGTCTGTCTGCTATGTTTCTATCCGTCTGTCTGCTATGTTTCTATCCGTCTGTCTGCTATGTTTCTATCCGTCTGTCTGCTATGTTTCTATCCGTCTGTGTGCTATGTTTCTATCCGTCTGTCTGCTATGTTTCTATCTGTCTGTGTGATGTTTCTATCCGTCTGTCTGCTATGTTTCTATCTGCTGTTTCTATCTATCTGTCTGCTGTTTCTATCCGTCTGTCTGCTATGTTTCTATCTGCTGTTTCTATCCGTCTGTCTGCTGTTTCTATCCGTCTGTCTGCTATGTTTCTATCTGCTGTTTCTATCTGTCTGTCTGCTATGTTTCTATCCGTCTGTCTGCTATGTTTCTATCCGTCTGTCTGCTATGTTTCTATCCGTCTGTCTGCTATGTTTCTATCCGTCTGTCTGCTATGTTTCTATCCGTCTGTCTGCTATGTTTCTATCCGTCTGTCTGCTATGTTTCTATCCGTCTGTCTGCTATGTTTCTATCCGTCTGTCTGCTGTTTCTATCCGTCTGTCTGCATCCGTCTGTCTGCTATGTTTCTATCTGTCTGTCTGCTATGTTTCTATCCATCTGTCTGCTGTTTCTATCTGTCTGTCTGCTATGCTTCTATCTGTCTGTCTGCTGTTTCTATCTGTCTGTCTGCTATGCTTCTATCTGTCTGTGTGATGTTTCTATCTGTCTGCTGTTTATATGTCTGCTGTTTCTATCTGTCTATCTGCCATGTTTCTATCTGTCTGTCTGGTGTTTCTATCTGTCTCACTGCCATGTTTCTATCTGTCTGCTGTTTCTATCTGTCTATCTGCCATGTTTCTATCTGTCTGTCTGGTGTTTCTATCTGTCTGTCATGTTTCTATCTGTCTGTCTGCTATGTTTCTATCTGTCTGTCTGCTATGTTTCTATCTGTATGTCTGCTATGTTTCTATCTGTCTGTCTGCTATGTTTCTATCTGTTTGTCTGCTATGTTTCTATCTGTCTGTCTGCTATGTTTCTATCTGTCTGTCTGCCTGTAACGACGCATTATGTAATAACTGCACATTATGTAATAAAATCGCAAAATGTAATAAAACCTTACTTTCAATATGTAATAACGACGCATTATGTAATAATATGCACAATATGTAATAAATCACCTGAACGCAAAATGTAATAACATTTGACGCATTTTGTAATACATTTATTACATATTGCGCAAATTATTACATAATGCGGGGGTTGCACTTTTTTCTGCTTGAAAATATAATAAGTGACGCATTATGTAACAATATGCACTGAAGTTGTCATTGGGGGGGGGGGGGGGGGGGGGGGGGAGTAGGCTAATAAATATATTTGACCATAAAAAGCATTTTAAGTGTTGACCCGTGCCATTTTGATCAAGTGTCGGCCGTCCGCGGGGACTCGGGATGCAGCTGCTGCATGCATATGTTTTTTTTGGCTGCTGGCTCGCTGGCTTTGGAGAGACAATGCACATTTGATTTAAATCGGCAAGCAGGTACATTTAACTGCTGCGAGCCAGCAAGCAACATGTTATGGTTTTTTGTTCATTTAAAATTGGTTGTAATTCTATTTTGTTTGATCATGATGTTGCAGATGGACTTTGGCTGAAAGAGGATATCTTTAGATTTTCAGACTAAATCCTTCATCAAAACTATTGGAGAATGGGCTCCTCAATATAGGCTATGGGTTTCTCATTGGACCATGCTACACCCTTCCACCAATTTTCATGAACATCAGTAAAACGCGAAACCATAACATGCTTTACACCATCGGTAAGAATATTTCAGTGGTAGGCTATCATCTGCCATCATTGTCTATCAGTGTTAGGATTCCGATTTCCCCCGGCCATGCTGACCCATTGACCATGCGACTATATGAGGAGACACCGCCTGAATGGCTCTGGCAAAGGCAACATGTTGAAAAGCATGTGAATAAAATGTTTATCTGCAAAGCAGGATTTAGATTTAGAGATTTGCTTTTATATTTTAATCAAGCTTCACAACAGGGTGTGTGTGACATGGGCAGACCATCGTCTGTGACAGCCTGTCGCTGTCCATCGGCGGTGGTGTTGAAATGTTCATCAATCGATGCATAGAGCGCCTTGCGCTGTCCTCGGTCCTGAAACATCTGAAGCTTCACTGTCTGCTTTCTTAGACATAGCCTACTGTATCACTTTGCTCAATACGTGACAAATTGTTTATGGATAGGACATCTACCTTTCTAGACATGAGGAGTCTTTTTTTGTTGTTGCCGAAGGTGAGTAGAGCGGGCGGGGGGAGCGCGGGGGCGGTGGAGAGGAGTGGGGTGCGGTGCGGAGGAGAGCCCGAATCGGACTGTTGTCACCCATAGATTCAGTTTGTTATCAGCTGAACAACCTAGTTGCTTGACTGGTTTTGACAAATGAGTACAGACACATTTGCACATTCTGGGTTAATTGGCACGGTCAACACTGTTAAAATGCTTTTTATGGTCAAATATATTATATATATAAGGTATTTACCTAGTTCCCCCCACCCCCCATAACAACTTCAGTGCATTTTCTAATTTTGTTACATAATGCGTCATTTATTACATTTTCAAGCACAAAAAAGTGCAACCCCCGCATTATGATTATAATTTGCGCAATATGTAATAAATTTATTACAAAATGCGTCAAACGTTATTACATTTTGCGTTCAGGCGATTTAGTACATATTGCGCATATTATTACATAATGCGTCGTTATTACATATTGAAAGTGAGGTTTTATTACATTTTGCGATTTTATTACATAATGTGCAGTTATTACATAATGCGTCGTTACACTGCCTGCTATGTTTCTATCTGTCTGTCTGCTATGTTTCTATCTGTCTGTCTGCTATGTTTCTATCTGTCTGTCTGCTATGTTTCTATCCGTCTGTCTGCTATGTTTCTATCTGTCTGTCTGCTATGTTTCTATCTGTCTGTCTGCTGTGTTTCTATCCGTCTGTCTGCTATCATCACTTTCTCCATCCCCTCAGTCCGTACTGAGCACGGAAAAAAGGCCTTCTCCTACTCTGCCCCCTCGGCCTGGAACACGCTTCAGCAGAGTCTGAAGCTGTCCAGCTTGATTCCCCTTGCGAGTTTTAAATTATTGTTAAGAGATTTAGAGAGAGCTTCTATGGTGTGCTCATGCTGAATCTCTTCCACCTTTAACATGTATTTGTTAAATGTTTTGTTTCTTTTCGTTTTTGTACTGACTGTATTGATTGTTTTTATGTAACTTAATTTGTAACTTGTACTTGTCTGAACAGGTCACACTTGAAAATGAGACATCGGTCTCAACGTGTTTTTTTACCTGTTTAAATAAAGGTTAAATAAATAAAATAAAAAATGTTTCTATCCGTCTGTCTGCTATGTTTCTATCCATCTGTCTGCTATGTTTCTGTCTGTCTGCTATGTTTCTATCTGTCTGTCTGCTATGTTTCTGTCTGTCTGCTATGTTTCTATCTGTCTGTCTGCTATGTTTCTGTCTGTCTGCTATGTTTCTATCTGTCTGTCTGCTATGTTTCTATCTGTCTGTCTGCTATGTTTCTATCGGTCTGTCTGCTATGTTTCTATCTGTCTGTCTGCTATGTTTCTATCTGTCTGCTATGTTTCTGTCTGTCTGCTATGTTTCTATCTGTCTGTCTGCTATGTTTCTGTCTGTCTGCTATGTTTCTATCTGTCTGTCTGCTATGTTTCTATCTGTCTGTCTGCTATGTTTCTATCTGTCTGCTATGTTTCTATCTGTCTGTCTGCTATGTTTCTGTCTGTCTGCTATGTTTCTATCTGTCTGTCTGCTATGTTTCTATCTGTCTGTCTGCTATGTTTCTATCTGTCTGTCTGCTATGTTTCTGTCTGTCTGCTATGTTTCTATCTGTCTGTCTGCTATGTTTCTATCTGTCTGTCTGCTATGTTTCTATCGGTCTGTCTGCTATGTTTCTATCTGTCTGTCTGCTATGTTTCTATCTGTCTGCTATGTTTCTGTCTGTCTGCTATGTTTCTATCTGTCTGTCTGCTATGTTTCTGTCTGTCTGCTATGTTTCTATCTGTCTGTCTGCTATGTTTCTGTCTGTCTGCTATGTTTCTATCTGTCTGTCTGCTATGTTTCTGTCTGTCTGCTATGTTTCTATCTGTCTGTCTGCTATGTTTCTATCTGTCTGTCTGCTATGTTTCTATCGGTCTGTCTGCTATGTTTCTATCTGTCTGTCTGCTATGTTTCTATCTGTCTGTCTGCTGTTTCTGTCTGTCTGCTATGTTTCTATCTTCCACTCTGTCTTGAATCTGAATGTGGATGTGTTTGACTAAGTTCTAGACCTGTGCCGTCTAGACGTAGCACTCATATAAAACTCAAAGTGTTTGGAATTAATAATAATAATAATTAATAATAATAATTTATGAGACTTATAAAGTGCTTTTCAAAGACCCAAAGACGCTGACAATAAGAGTCGACAAAAAACAAGTAAGAGGAACAAAGAAAAGGGGCGGGAGAGGTGATTATGGGTACGGGAGGTTTGGGAGAACCGGGAGGTTTTTAGGCGGGATTTGAAGATGGTGAGTGAGGGTGAGTCTCGGACGGGCTGGGGGAGAGAGTTCCAGAGACGGGGGGGCTGCTCTGGAGAAGGCTTGATCGCCGAAGCTGCGAAGTTTGGATGGAGGATCGGTGAGGGGAACAGTGGATGAGGAGCGGAGGGTTCGGGAGGGTCGATGGGGGAGGTGGTCATCAGACAGGTATGATTGAAGGTGAGGAGGGTGAGTTTGAAGTCGATGCATTGTTTGATGGGGAGCCAGTGGAGAGTGTGATGTGGTCCCGGGACCGGGTTCTTGTGAGTAGATGGGCATCTGAGTTCTGAACCATCTGAAGTCTATGGAGGGAGCGGGAGCTGATGCCGGTGAGGAGGGAGTTGCAGTAATCTAGGCGGGAGGAGATGAAGGCGTGGATGAGGGATTCAGCAGCAGGGGTGGAGAGGCAGTGTCTGATTTTGGCGATGTTGTGGAGATGGAAAACCGAGGTCTTGACAATGGAGCTGACATGAGGATCGGATGAGGGGGTTGGGGTTGAGGGTGAAGCCGAGGTTGCGAGCCGGGGGGGGGGGGGGGTGATTGTTGTGTTGTCAATGGTGATTGTGAGGGGGCAACTAAGTTTGGCGTATGACTCCATGATACGATGACGCTCCTCTTGTGGTGAGAGAGGAGGGCATCGGCACAGACTAGGATAGAGAATCCCCCCCTTCATCGGATTCCATGGCTTCATCCAGGAACTGCTCATCTTCGGATCCCAACATGCCGACAGTAAACAACCAGGTGAACCCACAAAATAACAGCGACTTAAGCACCAGATCAAACCAGCGAACGTTAGGAGAATAGCGAAACAATGCTCCAGAGAAGACGATCAGCCCGAGATGCACCAGCTACTGAGATGAACAACCCAGAAAAGGATGGTGACGTAGTAACCTCGGCTATATATACTACTAGAGCCCGACCGATATGGGATTTTTGAAACCGATACCGATACCGATTTTAGGGAATAAAAAATTTCCGATACCGATAATATCGGCCGATATATATATATATTTTTTATCATCAAATGTTTATCCCCCATTAGTGCTAATCCCCCATTAGTGCTAATTTTTTATTTATTTATCCTGGTTGCTGCTCCACCCTCTGCCGATCTGGGGAGAGCCGAAAACTGGCTCCATGCTTCCACATGGGCAGTTAGCCAGCCGCTTCTTTTCACCTGACAGGGGAAGCTTCACCGGTAGGACATAGCACGTGGGAGGTTCACGCTATTCCAACGAGTTCCCCTCCCTCCGAACAGGCACCCTTAACGACCAGAGGAGGCACCACATCAGCAACCCTCAAATATCAAACACTTGACAAAGATATGATTGAGTTGACATGAATTGAAATATGTGATGTAGGCAGGATATTTTACAGCTTATTAATAAACTCAATGCAATGAAACAGTAAACTTAACACATTCACTGCCAGCCGTTTTTTCAATACTGTAGGTAGCTTCTGCCAACGTTTTTTTTTGAGGATTCTGGCTCATCTTTCAAGAGCCGAGGATTCTTTTCTGCTAAGATTTTGTGAACACAAATTATCTCAAAAGAACTAATAGAATGTGTGCTTTCTCTGTCTAAAAGAGTTAGTTTGTAGAGTTAGTAGTTATGTAGGCATTAGCAGTAGAATACAGCATGGTTTCAGCGTCTGAAAATTTAAGCTGAGATAAATGGCTTTTTGTGAAATTCGATAGAACAGTCACTTTAACCATTTATTTTTGGCGTAAGACGTCAGACATACAATAGTTTTGAACAGTAATTTCCTCCATAGCAGCAGGAAACCCCCCTCTCCTTCAAACTCCTCCCTCCGTGTGTGTTCTCCTCCCTCTGTGGCTGCAGCGGTACAAGCGAGGCTCTGCCTGTCTGTGCTGCCTGGCTGCTGGCGGCTGCTCTTTGGGCGAGTCTGCATGGGGCTCGTTCGTTTCGGTTGTGAGCTCAGCTGGAATGAAGCTGCGTGCAATTGTGGGCTTTCTGCCGGTGTTTCAAAGTGTGTTGCACCCATAATCTATTATGCAAATTTGCAATCCCCCACCGCCAGCTCCCAGCGCGATAATGCGCGAAAGCGAAAGCGTTTTCGCCAATCCATTTTACAGTATGAGAATGGTTTCCTCGCGCGTTCCCCTGCAGTTTTGGCTCGGCTTTTTCTACTCTGGAGAGCACTGTCGCCACTTAGTGGGTCAGTGGAATGGGTTGTACACGTTCGGTGGCTCCCATATATATATAGGAGATGTAAAAGGGTTAGATCAACGTCCCACCGTTTTTTTTGACGAGTTGAGTCGTCATTGGCAGTCAACCGTTGGTTTCTGCTTGACGAGTTGACTCGCCAATGGCAGTGAACGTGTTAACTGGGAATTTAATAATTATAAATAACTAGAAAAACAAAATAGAACAAATAGTTAAGAAAAAATATCAAATATACACAACATGCTGTCCATGCTGTCTATAACTTATATATATATATATATAAAAAATAAAAATAAATAAAAGAAAATTAAAAAAAATCGGCGCCAAATATTACCGATACCGATATATCGATAATCGCCAATATCGGCCGATAATATCGGCGGGCCGATAATATCGGTCGGGCTCTATATACTACGCCCGTCCTCTCCGGTGATTGGCTCAGCAGACGGGGATGAACAGATGTCATATTTGACAGATGTCATGGGTTGATTGGATATTGAGCATATGGAGGAAGGGGGGCGAGGACGCATAGGGCTGATATAACGTAGGGTGACATAACTGGGTCTTCATGTTTGAACCTCGATCGGAAACCCCACTAAGTAAAGTGATTCAGATTTGCTTGTTATAATCAATTTATACAGCATAATTGTGTCACAATATCCCAGAATCCCCATATCATCACAATATACTTTCACTGAAAGACGATAAACAATAATAGTGAATTATCGCCCAGTCCTATGTGGAAGTAGTAATGTATGCTGTCAAGCTATGTGTGCTGTTGAATTCCCACCTTGGCTCCCAGCAGCAGCTCTGGAGAACGGTACCACAGGGTCACCACCACAGGCGTGTAAGGCTTCAGAGGAGAACCATACTCCCGGGCCAAACCAAAGTCACCAATCTGCCGTACGACAAGACGCATTTTTCAAAGCCTTGAAGCTCGACACAATGTTATTTTGGGCAAACAAACAATTCTCTGCCCTGACCATATTCTCACTTGGCACTCTAGTGCTACACAGAGTATTGGTACTGAAAAAGAATGTGGTAACTGACTTGAGAAACAATATGACGCAACACCTTTTTGGGAGCTGGAATTACATTGGTGTTTCACCTTGTTTACCATCGTCAGCTTGCATCAAATTCACACTCACTGACATCAATCCCTGTCATTTACACACATGGTAAATTTCCCGGGCCATGCATTTGAGCAGAAAACCCTACTTCAGATGAGTTTAGACTAATCATGTCTGTTTGTTTGGACAACTGTGCTGCTAGCATGCAAGAGAAGGGAAAGTTGTGCGTCAGCAAAATATGTTGAGGAATCAGTTTTTCTTGTCTTTTTTCATGTTTCCGTTGCCCTCGTTACAAATGGATTTTTGAGGGGAAATATTTCGTTTGTATTTTGGTTTTATGGCAGCAATTAAGAATCAAACCTTTGATTGCAGGGGTGGCATTGCAGGGTTTTTCCTGCATAGACGTATTTCTGGCACCGCCACCCCCCGCCCCCCCCAAAGAGGTTTTAGCCACCCACCAAAGGCCTGGGCACAGTTGCACAAAGCATTTTAGGTTAAGATTTCCCTTAGAGTCAGAGTTAAGGTATCCATAAAATAGAATCCGCTGCACAAAACACCCTTAAATCTAGTGCTTATGTTTTCCTTAAAATGTTTAACCTTATGGAGAAGATTTAAGGGTGTTTTGTGCAGCCGATTCTATTTTATGGACACCTTAAACTCTGACTCTAAGGGAAATCT